>NW_026611200.1:0-83338 GCF_029633865.1 Lampris incognitus | reverse complement strand
TGAGTTAGGAGGAACAACTGCCATTACGTTAAACAGTTCACTCTACTTACTCTCATACATGTTACAACTATATGAGTTAGCATGAACAACTGCCATTACGGTAAACAGTTCACTGTACTTACTCACACAACACGTTACAACTATATGAGTTAGCATGAACAACTGCAATTACGGTAAACAGTTCACTGTACTTACGCTCACAACGCGTTACAACTATATGAGTTAGCCTGAACAACTGCCATTACGATAAACCGTTAACTGTACTTACTCTCATACATGTTACAACTATATGAGTTAGCATGAACAACTGCCATTACGGTAAACAGTTCACTCTACTTACTCTCACACACATTACAACTATATTATTTAGCATGAACAACTGCCATTACGGTAAACAGTTCACTGTACTTTCTCTCACACACGTTACAACTATATGAGTTAGCATGAACAACTACCATTACGGTAAACAGTTCACTGTACTTACGCTCATACACGTTACACCTATATGAGTTAGCATGAACAACTGCCATTACGGTAAACCGTTCACTGTAATTAGGTTCACACACGTTACATATATATGAGTTAGCATGAACAACTGCAATTACGGTAAACAGTTCACTGTACTTACGCTAACAACGCGTTACAACTATATGAGTTAGCCTGAACCACTGCCATTACGATAAACCGTTCACTGTACTTACTCTCACACACGTTACAACTATATGAGTTAGCATGAACAACTGCCATTACGGTAAAGAGTTCACTGTACTTACTCTCACACACGTTACAACTATATGAGTTAGCATGAACAACTGCCATTACGGTAAAGAGTTCACTGTACTTCCTCTCACACATGTTACAACTATATGAGTTAGGAGGAACACCTGCCATTACGTTAAACAGTTCACTCTACTTCCTCTAATACATGTTACAACTATATGAGTTAGCATGAACAACTGCCATTACGGTAAACAGTTCACTGTACTTACTCTCACAACACATTACAACTATATGAGTTAGCATGAACAACTGCCATTACGGTAAACAGTTCACTGTACTTACTTTCATACATGTTACAACTATATGAGTTAGCCTGAACAACTGCCATTACGGTAAACAGTTCACTGTACTTTCTCTCACACACGTTACAACTATATGAGTTAGCATGAAGAACTGCCATTACGGTAAACAGTTCACTGTACTTACTTTCATACATGTTACAACTATATGAGTTAGCCTGAACAACTGCCATTACGGTAAACAGTTCACTGTACTTTCTCTCACACACGTTACAACTATATGAGTTAGCAAGAACAACTACCATTACGGTAAACAGTTCACTGTACTTACTCTCATACATGTTACAACTATATGAGTTAGCCTGAACAACTGCAATTATGGTAAACAGTTCACTCTACTTACTCTCATACATGTTACAACTATATGAGTTAGCATGAACAACTGCCATTACGGTAAACAGTTCACTGTACTTACTCACACAACACGTTACAACTATATGAGTTAGCATGAACAACTGCCATTACGGTAAAGAGTTCACTGTACTTCCTCTCACACATGTTACAACTATATGAGTTAGGAGGAACAACTGCCATTATGTTAAACAGTTCACTCTACTTACTTTCATACATGTTACAACTATATGAGTTAGCATGAACAACTGCCATTACGGTAAACAGTTCACTGTACTTACTCACACAACACGTTACAACTATATGAGTTAGCATGAACAACTGCAATTACGGTAAACAGTTCACTGTACTTACGCTCACAACGCGTTACAACTATATGAGTTAGCCTGAACAACTGCCATTACGATAAACAGTTCGCTGTACTTACTCTCACAACAAGTTACAACTATATTAGTTAGCATGAACAACTGCCATTACGGTAAACAGTTCACTGTACTTACTTTCATACATGTTACAACTATATGAGTTAGCCTGAACAACTGCCATTACGGTAAACAGTTCACTGTACTTTCTCTCACACACGTTACAACTATATGAGTTAGCATGAACAACTACCACTACAGTAAACAGTTCACTGTACTTACGCTCATACACGTTACACCTATATGAATTAGCATGAACAACTGCCATTACGGTAAACAGTTCACTGTACTTACTCTCATACATGTTACAACTATATGAGTTAGCATGAACAACTGCAATTACGGTAAACAATTCACTGTACTTACGCTCACAATGCGTTACAACTATATGAGTTAGCCTGAACAACTGCCATTACGATAAACCGTTCACTGTACTTACTCTCACACACGTTACAACTATATGAATTAGCATGAACAACTGCCATTACGGTAAAGAGTTCACTGTACTTCCTCTCACACATGTTACAACTATATGAGCTAGGAGGAACAACTGCCATTACGTTAAACAGTTCACTCTACTTACTCTCATACATTTTACAACTATATGAATTAGCATGAACAACTGCCCTTATGGTAAACAGCTCGCTGTACTTACTCTCACACACGTTACAACTATATGAGTTAGCATGAACAACTGCCATTACGGTAAACAGTTCACTGTACTTACGCTCACAACGCGTTACAACTATATGAGTTAGCCTGAACAACTGCCATTACGATAAACCGTTCACTGTACTTACTCTCACACACGTTACAACTATATGAGTTAGCATGAACAACTGCCATTACGGTAAAGAGTTCACTGTACTTCCTCTCACAGATGTTACAACTATATGAGTTAGGAGGAACAACTGCCATTACGTTAAACAGTTCACTCTACTTACTCTCATACATGTTACAACTATATGAGTTAGCATGAACAACTGCCATTATGGTAAACAGTTCACTGTACTTACTCTCACAACACATTACAACTATATGAGTTAGCATGAACAACTGCAATTATGGTAAACAGTTCACTGTACTTACGCTCACAATGCGTTACAACTATATGAGTTAGCCTGAACAACTGCCATTACGATAAACCGTTCACTGTACTTACTCTCATACATGTTACAACTATATGAGTTAGCATGAACAACTGCCATTACGGTAAAGAGTTCACTGTACTTCCTCTCACACATGTTACAACTATATGAGTTAGGAGGAACAACTGCCATTACGTTAAACAGTTCATTCTACTTACTCTCATACATGTTACAACTATATGAGTTAGCATGAACAACTGCCATTACGGTAAACAGTTCACTGTACTTACTCTCACAACACATTACAACTATATGAGTTAGCATGAACAACTGCCATTACGGTAAACAGTTCACTGTAGTTACTCGCACAACACGTTACAACTACATGAGTTAGCATGAACAACTGCCATTACGGTAAACAGTTCGCTGTACTTACTCTCACAACACGTTACAACTATATTAGTTAGCATGAATAACTGCCATTACGGTAAACAGTTCACTGTACTTACTTTCATACATGTTACAACTATATGAATTAGCATGAACAACTGCCCTTATGGTAAACAGCTCGCTGTACTTACTCTCACACACGTTACAACTATATGAGTTAGCATGAGCAACTGCCCTTACGGTAAACAGTTCGCTGTACTTACTCTCACACACGTTACAACTATATGAGTTAGCATGAACAAGTGCCATTATGGTAAACAGTTCGCTGTACTTACTCTCAGACATGTTACAACTATATGAGTTAGCATGAACAACTGCCATTACGGTAAATAGTTCGCTGTACTTACTCTCACACACGTTACAACTATATGAGTTAGCATGAACAACTGCCATTACGGTAAAGAGTTCACTGTACTTCCTCTCACACATGTTATAACTATATGAGTTAGCATGAACAACTGCCATTACGGTAAACAGTTCACTGTACTTACTCTCACAACAAATTACAACTATATGAGTTAGCATGAACAACTGCCATTACGGTAAAGAGTTCACTGTACTTCCTCTCACACATGTTACAACTATATGAGTTAGCATGAACAACTGCCATTACGGTAAACAGTTCACTGTACTTACTCTCACAACAAATTACAACTATATGAGTTAGCATGAACAACTGCCATTACGGTAAACAGTTCACTGTACTTACTCTCACAACACATTACAACTATATGAGTTAGCATGAACAACTGCCATTACGGTAAACAGTTCACTGTACTTACTCACACAACACGTTACAACTACATGAGTTAGCATGAACAACTGCCATTACGGTAAACAGTTCGCTGTACTTCCTCTCACACATGTTACAACTATATGAGTTAGGAGGAACAACTGCCATTACGTTAAACAGTTCACTCTACTTACTCTCATACATTTTACAACTATATGAATTAGCATGAACAACTGCCCTTATGGTAAACAGCTCGCTGTACTTACTCTCACACACGTTACAACTATATGAGTTAGCATGAACAACTGCCATTACGGTAAACAGTTCACTGTACTTACGCTCACAACGCGTTACAACTATATGAGTTAGCCTGAACAACTGCCATTACGATAAACCGTTCACTGTACTTACTCTCACACACGTTACAACTATATGAGTTAGCATGAACAACTGCCATTACGGTAAAGAGTTCACTGTACTTCCTCTCACACATGTTACAACTATATGAGTTGGCATGAACAACTACCATTACGGTAAACAGTTCACTGTACTTACGCTCATACACGTTACACCTATATGAGATAGCATGAACAACTGCCATTACGGTAAACAGTTCACTGTACTTACTCTCATACATGTTACAACTATATGAGTTAGCATGAACAACTGCAATTACGGTAAACAGTTCACTGTACTTACACTCACAATGCGTTATAACTATATGAGTTAGCCTGAACAACTGCCATTATGATAAACCGTTCACTGTACTTACTCTCACACACGTTACAACTATATGAGTTAGCATGAACAACTGCCATTACGGTAAAGAGTTCACTGTACTTCCTCTCACACATGTTACAACTATATGAGTTAGGAGGAACAACTGCCATTACGTTAAACAGTTCACTCTACTTACTCTCATACATGTTACAACTATATGAGTTAGCATGAACAACTGCCATTACGGTAAACAGTGCACTGTACTTACTCACACAACACGTTACAACTATATGAGTTAGCATGAACAACTGCAATTACGGTAAACAGTTCACTGTACTTACGCTCACAACGCGTTACAACTATATGAGTTAGCCTGAACAACTGCCATTACGATAAACCGTTCACTGTACTTACTCTCATACATGTTACAACTATATGAGTTAGCATGAACAACTGCCATTACGGTAAACAGTTCACTCTACTTACTCTCACACACATTACAACTATATTATTTAGCATGAACAACTGCCATTACGGTAAACAGTTCACTGTACTTTCTCTCACACACGTTACAACTATATGAGTTAGCATGAACAACTACCATTACGGTAAACAGTTCACTGTACTTACGCTCATACACGTTACACCTATATGAGTTAGCATGAACAACTGCCATTACGGTAAACCGTTCAATGTAATTAGGTTCACACACGTTACATATATATGAGTTAGCATGAACAACTGCAATTACGGTAAACAGTTCACTGTACTTACGCTCACAACGCGTTACAACTATATGAGTTAGCCTGAACAACTGCCATTACGATAAACCGTTCACTGTACTTACTCTCACACACGTTACAACTATATGAGTTAGCATGAACAACTGCCATTACGGTAAAGAGTTCACTGTACTTACTCTCACACACGTTACAACTATATGAGTTAGCATGAACAACTGCCATTACGGTAAAGAGTTCACTGTACTTCCTCTCACACATGTTACAACTATATGAGTTAGGAGGAACAACTGCCATTACGTTAAACAGTTCACTCTACTTCCTCTCATACATGTTACAACTATATGAGTTAGCATGAACAACTGCCATTACGGTAAACAGTTCACTGTACTTACTCTCACAACACATTACAACTATATGAGTTAGCATGAACAACTGCCATTACGGTAAACAGTTCACTGTACTTACTTTCATACATGTTACAACTATATGAGTTAGCCTGAACAACTGCCATTACGGTAAACAGTTCACTGTACTTTCTCTCACACACGTTACAACTATATGAGTTAGCATGAAGAACTGCCATTACGGTAAACAGTTCACTGTACTTACTTTCATACATGTTACAACTATATAAGTTAGCCTGAACAACTGCCATTACGGTAAACAGTTCACTGTACTTTCTCTCACACACGTTACAACTACATGAGTTAGCAAGAACAACTACCATTACGGTAAACAGTTCACTGTACTTACGCTCATACACGTTACACCTATATGAGTTAGCATGAACAACTGCCATTACGGTAAACAGTTCACTGTACTTACTCTCATACATGTTACAACTATATGAGTTAGCATGAACAACTGCAATTATGGTAAACAGTTCACTGTACTTACACTCACAATGCGTTACAACTATATGAGTTAGCCTGAACAACTGCCATTATGATAAACCGTTCACTGTACTTACTCTCACACACGTTACAACTATATGAGTTAGCATGAACAACTGCCATTACGGTAAAGAGTTCACTGTACTTCCTCTCACACATGTTACAACTATATGAGTTAGGAGGAACAACTGCCATTACGTTAAACAGTTCACTCTACTTACTCACACAACACGTTACAACTATATGAGTTAGCATGAACAACTGCAATTACGGTAAACAGTTCACTGTACTTACGCTCACAACGCGTTACAACTATATGAGTTAGCCTGAACAACTGCCATTACGATAAACCGTTAACTGTACTTACTCTCATACATGTTACAACTATATGAGTTAGCATGAACAACTGCCATTACGGTAAACAGTTCACTCTACTTACTCTCACACACATTACAACTATATTATTTAGCATGAACAACTGCCATTACGGTAAACAGTTCACTGTACTTTCTCTCACACACGTTACAACTATATGAGTTAGCATGAACAACTACCATTACGGTAAACAGTTCACTGTACTTACGCTCATACACGTTACACCTATATGAGTTAGCATGAACAACTGCCATTACGGTAAACCGTTCACTGTAATTAGGTTCACACACGTTACATATATATGAGTTAGCATGAACAACTGCAATTACGGTAAACAGTTCACTGTACTTACGCTAACAACGCGTTACAACTATATGAGTTAGCCTGAACAACTGCCATTACGATAAACCGTTCACTGTAATTACTCTCACACACGTTACAACTATATGAGTTAGCATGAACAACTGCCATTACGGTAAAGAGTTCACTGTACTTACTCTCACACACGTTACAACTATATGAGTTAGCATGAACAACTGCCATTACGGTAAAGAGTTCACTGTACTTCCTCTCACACATGTTAAAACTATATGAGTTAGGAGGAACAACTGCCATTACGTTAAACAGTTCACTCTACTTCCTCTCATACATGTTACAACTATATGAGTTAGCATGAACAACTGCCATTACGGTAAACAGTTCACTGTACTTACTCTCACAACACATTACAACTATATGAGTTAGCATGAACAACTGCCATTACGGTAAACAGTTCACTGTACTTACTTTCATACATGTTACAACTATATGAGTTAGCCTGAACAACTGCCATTACGGTAAACAGTTCACTGTACTTTCTCTCACACACGTTACAACTATATGAGTTAGCATGAAGAACTGCCATTACGGTAAACAGTTCACTGTACTTACTTTCATACATGTTACAACTATATGAGTTAGCCTGAACAACTGCCATTACGGTAAACAGTTCACTGTACTTTCTCTCACACACGTTACAACTATATGAGTTAGCAAGAACAACTACCATTACGGTAAACAGTTCACTGTACTTACGCTCATACACGTTACACCTATATGAGTTAGCATGAACAACTGCCATTACGGTAAACAGTTCACTGTACTTACTCTCATACATGTTACAACTATATGAGTTAGCATGAACAACTGCAATTATGGTAAACAGTTCACTGTACTTACACTCACAATGCGTTACAACTATATGAGTTAGCCTGAACAACTGCCATTATGATAAACCGTTCACTGTACTTGCTCTCACACACGTTACAACTATATGAGTTAGCATGAACAACTGCCATTACGGTAAAGAGTTCACTGTACTTCCTCTCACACATGTTACAACTATATGAGTTAGCATGAACAACTGCCATTACGGTAAACAGTTCACTGTACTTACTTTCATACATGTTACAACTATATGAGTTAGCCTGAACAACTGCCATTACGATAAACCGTTCACTGTACTTACTCTCACACACGTTACAACTATATGAGTTAGCATGAACAACTGCCATTACGGTAAAGAGTTCACTGTACTTACTCTCACACACGTTACAACTATATGAGTTAGCATGAACAACTGCCATTACGGTAAAGAGTTCACTGTACTTCCTCTCACACATGTTACAACTATATGAGTTAGGAGGAACAACTGCCATTACGTTAAACAGTTCACTCTACTTCCTCTCATACATGTTACAACTATATGAGTTAGCATGAACAACTGCCATTACGGTAAACAGTTCACTGTACTTACTCTCACAACACATTACAACTATATGAGTTAGCATGAACAACTGCCATTACGGTAAACAGTTCACTGTACTTACTTTCATACATGTTACAACTATATGAGTTAGCCTGAACAACTACCATTACGGTAAACAGTTCACTGTACTTACGCTCATACACGTTACACCTATATGAGATAGCATGAACAACTGCCATTACGGTAAACAGTTCACTGTACTTACTCTCATACATGTTACAACTATATGAGTTAGCATGAACAACTGCAATTACGGTAAACAGTTCACTGTACTTACACTCACAATGCGTTACAACTATATGAGTTAGCCTGAACAACTGCCATTATGATAAACCGTTCACTGTACTTACTCTCGCACACGTTACAACTATATGAGTTAGCATGAACAACTGCCATTACGGTAAAGAGTTCACTGTACTTCCTCTCACACATGTTACAACTATATGAGTTAGGAGGAACAACTGCCATTACGTTAAACAGTTCACTCTACTTACTCTCATACATGTTACAACTATATGAGTTAGCATGAACAACTGCCATTACGGTAAACAGTGCACTGTACTTACTCACACAACACGTTACAACTATATGAGTTAGCATGAACAACTGCAATTACGGTAAACAGTTCACTGTACTTACGCTCACAACGCGTTACAACTATATGAGTTAGCCTGAACAACTGCCATTACGATAAACCGTTCACTGTACTTACTCTCATACATGTTACAACTATATGAGTTAGCATGAACAACTGCCATTACGGTAAACAGTTCACTCTACTTACTCTCACACACATTACAACTATATTATTTAGCATGAACAACTGCCATTACGGTAAACAGTTCACTGTACTTTCTCTCACACACGTTACAACTATATGAGTTAGCATGAACAACTACCATTACGGTAAACAGTTCACTGTACTTACGCTCATACACGTTACACCTATATGAGTTAGCATGAACAACTGCCATTACGGTAAACCGTTCAATGTAATTAGGTTCACACACGTTACATATATATGAGTTAGCATGAACAACTGCAATTACGGTAAACAGTTCACTGTACTTACGCTCACAACGCGTTACAACTATATGAGTTAGCCTGAACAACTGCCATTACGATAAACCGTTCACTGTACTTACTCTCACACACGTTACAACTATATGAGTTAGCATGAACAACTGCCATTACGGTAAAGAGTTCACTGTACTTACTCTCACACACGTTACAACTATATGAGTTAGCATGAACAACTGCCATTACGGTAAAGAGTTCACTGTACTTCCTCTCACACATGTTACAACTATATGAGTTAGGAGGAACAACTGCCATTACGTTAAACAGTTCACTCTACTTCCTCTCATACATGTTACAACTATATGAGTTAGCATGAACAACTGCCATTACGGTAAACAGTTCACTGTACTTACTCTCACAACACATTACAACTATATGAGTTAGCATGAACAACTGCCATTACGGTAAACAGTTCACTGTACTTACTTTCATACATGTTACAACTATATGAGTTAGCCTGAACAACTGCCATTACGGTAAACAGTTCACTGTACTTTCTCTCACACACGTTACAACTATATGAGTTAGCATGAAGAACTGCCATTACGGTAAACAGTTCACTGTACTTACTTTCATACATGTTACAACTATATAAGTTAGCCTGAACAACTGCCATTACGGTAAACAGTTCACTGTACTTTCTCTCACACACGTTACAACTACATGAGTTAGCAAGAACAACTACCATTACGGTAAACAGTTCACTGTACTTACGCTCATACACGTTACACCTATATGAGTTAGCATGAACAACTGCCATTACGGTAAACAGTTCACTGTACTTACTCTCATACATGTTACAACTATATGAGTTAGCATGAACAACTGCAATTATGGTAAACAGTTCACTGTACTTACACTCACAATGCGTTACAACTATATGAGTTAGCCTGAACAACTGCCATTATGATAAACCGTTCACTGTACTTACTCTCACACACGTTACAACTATATGAGTTAGCATGAACAACTGCCATTACGGTAAAGAGTTCACTGTACTTCCTCTCACACATGTTACAACTATATGAGTTAGGAGGAACAACTGCCATTACGTTAAACAGTTCACTCTACTTACTCACACAACACGTTACAACTATATGAGTTAGCATGAACAACTGCAATTACGGTAAACAGTTCACTGTACTTACGCTCACAACGCGTTACAACTATATGAGTTAGCCTGAACAACTGCCATTACGATAAACCGTTAACTGTACTTACTCTCATACATGTTACAACTATATGAGTTAGCATGAACAACTGCCATTACGGTAAACAGTTCACTCTACTTACTCTCACACACATTACAACTATATTATTTAGCATGAACAACTGCCATTACGGTAAACAGTTCACTGTACTTTCTCTCACACACGTTACAACTATATGAGTTAGCATGAACAACTACCATTACGGTAAACAGTTCACTGTACTTACGCTCATACACGTTACACCTATATGAGTTAGCATGAACAACTGCCATTACGGTAAACCGTTCACTGTAATTAGGTTCACACACGTTACATATATATGAGTTAGCATGAACAACTGCAATTACGGTAAACAGTTCACTGTACTTACGCTAACAACGCGTTACAACTATATGAGTTAGCCTGAACAACTGCCATTACGATAAACCGTTCACTGTAATTACTCTCACACACGTTACAACTATATGAGTTAGCATGAACAACTGCCATTACGGTAAAGAGTTCACTGTACTTACTCTCACACACGTTACAACTATATGAGTTAGCATGAACAACTGCCATTACGGTAAAGAGTTCACTGTACTTCCTCTCACACATGTTAAAACTATATGAGTTAGGAGGAACAACTGCCATTACGTTAAACAGTTCACTCTACTTCCTCTCATACATGTTACAACTATATGAGTTAGCATGAACAACTGCCATTACGGTAAACAGTTCACTGTACTTACTCTCACAACACATTACAACTATATGAGTTAGCATGAACAACTGCCATTACGGTAAACAGTTCACTGTACTTACTTTCATACATGTTACAACTATATGAGTTAGCCTGAACAACTGCCATTAAGGTAAACAGTTCACTGTACTTTCTCTCACACACGTTACAACTATATGAGTTAGCATGAAGAACTGCCATTACGGTAAACAGTTCACTGTACTTACTTTCATACATGTTACAACTATATGAGTTAGCCTGAACAACTGCCATTACGGTAAACAGTTCACTGTACTTTCTCTCACACACGTTACAACTATATGAGTTAGCAAGAACAACTACCATTACGGTAAACAGTTCACTGTACTTACGCTCATACACGTTACACCTATATGAGTTAGCATGAACAACTGCCATTACGGTAAACAGTTCACTGTACTTACTCTCATACATGTTACAACTATATGAGTTAGCATGAACAACTGCAATTATGGTAAACAGTTCACTGTACTTACACTCACAATGCGTTACAACTATATGAGTTAGCCTGAACAACTGCCATTATGATAAACCGTTCACTGTACTTGCTCTCACACACGTTACAACTATATGAGTTAGCATGAACAACTGCCATTACGGTAAAGAGTTCACTGTACTTCCTCTCACACATGTTACAACTATATGAGTTAGCATGAACAACTGCCATTACGGTAAACAGTTCACTGTACTTACTTTCATACATGTTACAACTATATGAGTTAGCCTGAACAACTGCCATTACGATAAACCGTTCACTGTACTTACTCTCACACACGTTACAACTATATGAGTTAGCATGAACAACTGCCATTACGGTAAAGAGTTCACTGTACTTACTCTCACACACGTTACAACTATATGAGTTAGCATGAACAACTGCCATTACGGTAAAGAGTTCACTGTACTTCCTCTCACACATGTTACAACTATATGAGTTAGGAGGAACAACTGCCATTACGTTAAACAGTTCACTCTACTTCCTCTCATACATGTTACAACTATATGAGTTAGCATGAACAACTGCCATTACGGTAAACAGTTCACTGTACTTACTCTCACAACACATTACAACTATATGAGTTAGCATGAACAACTGCCATTACGGTAAACAGTTCACTGTACTTACTTTCATACATGTTACAACTATATGAGTTAGCCTGAACAACTGCCATTACGGTAAACAGTTCACTGTACTTTCTCTCACACACGTTACAACTATATGAGTTAGCATGAAGAACTGCCATTACGGTAAACAGTTCACTGTACTTACTTTCATACATGTTACAACTATATAAGTTAGCCTGAACAACTGCCATTACGGTAAACAGTTCACTGTACTTTCTCTCACACACGTTACAACTACATGAGTTAGCAAGAACAACTACCATTACGGTAAACAGTTCACTGTACTTACGCTCATACACGTTACACCTATATGAGTTAGCATGAACAACTGCCATTACGGTAAACAGTTCACTGTACTTACTCTCATACATGTTACAACTATATGAGTTAGCATGAACAACTGCAATTATGGTAAACAGTTCACTGTACTTACACTCACAATGCGTTACAACTATATGAGTTAGCCTGAACAACTGCCATTATGATAAACCGTTCACTGTACTTACTCTCACACACGTTACAACTATATGAGTTAGCATGAACAACTGCCATTACGGTAAAGAGTTCACTGTACTTCCTCTCACACATGTTACAACTATATGAGTTAGGAGGAACAACTGCCATTACGTTAAACAGTTCACTCTACTTACTCACACAACACGTTACAACTATATGAGTTAGCATGAACAACTGCAATTACGGTAAACAGTTCACTGTACTTACGCTCACAACGCGTTACAACTATATGAATTAGCCTGAACAACTGCCATTACGATAAACCGTTAACTGTACTTACTCTCATACATGTTACAACTATATGAGTTAGCATGAACAACTGCCATTACGGTAAACAGTTCACTCTACTTACTCTCACACACATTACAACTATATTATTTAGCATGAACAACTGCCATTACGGTAAACAGTTCACTGTACTTTCTCTCACACACGTTACAACTATATGAGTTAGCATGAACAACTACCATTACGGTAAACAGTTCACTGTACTTACGCTCATACACGTTACACCTATATGAGTTAGCATGAACAACTGCCATTACGGTAAACCGTTCACTGTAATTAGGTTCACACACGTTACATATATATGAGTTAGCATGAACAACTGCAATTACGGTAAACAGTTCACTGTACTTACGCTAACAACGCGTTACAACTATATGAGTTAGCCTGAACAACTGCCATTACGATAAACCGTTCACTGTAATTACTCTCACACACGTTACAACTATATGAGTTAGCATGAACAACTGCCATTACGGTAAAGAGTTCACTGTACTTACTCTCACACACGTTACAACTATATGAGTTAGCATGAACAACTGCCATTACGGTAAAGAGTTCACTGTACTTACTCTCACAACACATTACAACTATATGAGTTAGCATGAACAACTGCCATTACGGTAAACAGTTCACTGTACTTACTTTCATACATGTTACAACTATATGAGTTAGCCTGAACAACTGCCATTACGGTAAACAGTTCACTGTACTTTCTCTCACACACGTTACAACTATATGAGTTAGCATGAAGAACTGCCATTACGGTAAACAGTTCACTGTACTTACTTTCATACATGTTACAACTATATGAGTTAGCCTGAACAACTGCCATTACGGTAAACAGTTCACTGTACTTTCTCTCACACACGTTACAACTATATGAGTTAGCAAGAACAACTACCATTACGGTAAACAGTTCACTGTACTTACGCTCATACACGTTACACCTATATGAGTTAGCATGAACAACTGCCATTACGGTAAACAGTTCACTGTACTTACTCTCATACATGTTACAACTATATGAGTTAGCATGAACAACTGCAATTATGGTAAACAGTTCACTGTACTTACACTCACAATGCGTTACAACTATATGAGTTAGCCTGAACAACTGCCATTATGATAAACCGTTCACTGTACTTACTCTCACACACGTTACAACTATATGAGTTAGCATGAACAACTGCCATTACGGTAAAGAGTTCACTGTACTTCCTCTCACACATGTTACAACTATATGAGTTAGGAGGAACAACTGCCATTACGTTAAACAGTTCACACTACTTACTCTCATACATGTTACAACTATATGAGTTAGCATGAACAACTGCCATTACGGTAAACAGTTCACTGTACTTACTCACACAACACGTTACAACTATATGAGTTAGCATGAACAACTGCAATTACGGTAAACAGTTCACTGTACTTACGCTCACAACGCGTTACAACTATATGAGTTAGCCTGAACAACTGCCATTACGATAAACCGTTCACTGTACTTCCTCTCATACATGTTACAACTATATGAGTTAGCATGAACAACTGCCATTACGGTAAACAGTTCACTCTACTTACTCTCACACACATTACAACTATATTATTTAGCATGAACAACTGCCATTACGGTAAACAGTTCACTGTACTTTCTCTCACACACGTTACAACTATATGAGTTAGCATGAACAACTACCATTACGGTAAACAGTTCACTGTACTTACGCTCATACACGTTACACCTATATGAGTTAGCATGAACAACTGCCATTACGGTAAACCGTTCACTGTAATTAGGTTCACACACGTTACATATATATGAGTTAGCATGAACAACTGCAATTACGGTAAACAGTTCACTGTACTTACGCTCACAACGCGTTACAACTATATGAGTTAGCCTGAACAACTGCCATTACGATAAACCGTTCGCTGTACTTACTCTCACACACGTTACAACTATATGAGTTAGCATGAACAACTGCCATTACGGTAAAGAGTTCACTGTACTTACTCTCACACACGTTACAACTATATGAGTTAGCATGAACAACTGCCATTACGGTAAAGAGTTCACTGTACTTCCTCTCACACATGTTACAACTATATGAGTTAGGAGGAACAACTGCCATTACGTTAAACAGTTCACTCTACTTCCTCTCATACATGTTACAACTATATGAGTTAGCATGAACAACTGCCATTACGGTAAACAGTTCACTGTACTTACTCTCACAACACATTACAACTATATGAGTTAGCATGAACAACTGCCATTACGGTAAACAGTTCACTGTACTTACTTTCATACATGTTACAACTATATGAGTTAGCCTGAACAACTGCCATTACGGTAAACAGTTCACTGTACTTTCTCTCACACACGTTACAACTATATGAGTTAGGAGGAACAACTGCCATTACGTTAAACAGTTCACTCTACTTAATCTCATACATGTTACAACTATATGAGTTAGCATGAACAACTGCCATTACGGTAAACAGTTCGCTGTACTTACTCTCACACACGTTACAACTATAGGAGTTAGCATGAACAACTGCCATTACGGTAAAGAGTTCACTGTACTTCCTCTCACACATGTTACAACTATATGAGTTAGCATGAACAACTGCCATTACGGTAAACAGTTCACTGTACTTACTCTCACAACAAATTACAACTATATGAGTTAGCATGAACAACTGCCATTACGGTAAACAGTTCACTGTACTTACTCTCACAACACATTACAACTATATGAGTTAGCATGAACAACTGCCATTACGGTAAACAGTTCACTGTACTTACTCACACAACACGTTACAACTACATGAGTTAGCATGAACAACTGCCATTACGGTAAACAGTTCGCTGTACTTACTCTCACAACAAGTTACAACTATATTAGTTAGCATGAACAACTGCCATTACGGTAAACAGTTCACTGTACTTACTTTCATACATGTTACAACTATATGAGTTAGCCTGAACAACTGCCATTACGGTAAACAGTTCACTGTACTTTCTCTCACACACGTTACAACTATATGAGTTAGCATGAACAACTACCACTACAGTAAACAGTTCACTGTACTTACGCTCATACACGTTACACCTATATGAGTTAGCATGAACAACTGCCATTACGGTAAAGAGTTCACTGTACTTCCTCTCACACATGTTACAACTATATGAGTTAGGAGGAACAACTGCCATTACGTTAAACAGTTCACTCTACTTACTCACACAACACGTTACAACTATATGAGTTAGCATGAACAACTGCAATTACGGTAAACAGTTCACTGTACTTACGCTCACAACGCGTTACAACTATATGAGTTAGCCTGAACAACTGCCATTACGATAAACCGTTAACTGTACTTACTCTCATACATGTTACAACTATATGAGTTAGCATGAACAACTGCCATTACGGTAAACAGTTCACTCTACTTACTCTCACACACATTACAACTATATTATTTAGCATGAACAACTGCCATTACGGTAAACAGTTCACTGTACTTTCTCTCACACACGTTACAACTATATGAGTTAGCATGAACAACTACCATTACGGTAAACAGTTCACTGTACTTACGCTCATACACGTTACACCTATATGAGTTAGCATGAACAACTGCCATTACGGTAAACCGTTCACTGTAATTAGGTTCACACACGTTACATATATATGAGTTAGCATGAACAACTGCAATTACGGTAAACAGTTCACTGTACTTACGCTAACAACGCGTTACAACTATATGAGTTAGCCTGAACAACTGCCATTACGATAAACCGTTCACTGTAATTACTCTCACACACGTTACAACTATATGAGTTAGCATGAACAACTGCCATTACGGTAAAGAGTTCACTGTACTTACTCTCACACACGTTACAACTATATGAGTTAGCATGAACAACTGCCATTACGGTAAAGAGTTCACTGTACTTCCTCTCACACATGTTACAACTATATGAGTTAGGAGGAACAACTGCCATTACGTTAAACAGTTCACTCTACTTCCTCTCATACATGTTACAACTATATGAGTTAGCATGAACAACTGCCATTACGGTAAACAGTTCACTGTACTTACTCTCACAACACATTACAACTATATGAGTTAGCATGAACAACTGCCATTACGGTAAACAGTTCACTGTACTTACTTTCATACATGTTACAACTATATGAGTTAGCCTGAACAACTGCCATTACGGTAAACAGTTCACTGTGCTTTCTCTCACACACGTTACAACTATATGAGTTAGCATGAAGAACTGCCATTACGGTAAACAGTTCACTGTACTTACTTTCATACATGTTACAACTATATGAGTTAGCCTGAACAACTGCCATTACGGTAAACAGTTCACTGTACTTTCTCTCACACACGTTACAACTATATGAGTTAGCAAGAACAACTACCATTACGGTAAACAGTTCACTGTACTTACGCTCATACACGTTACACCTATATGAGTTAGCATGAACAACTGCCATTACGGTAAACAGTTCACTGTACTTACTCTCATACATGTTACAACTATATGAGTTAGCATGAACAACTGCAATTATGGTAAACAGTTCACTGTACTTACACTCACAATGCGTTACAACTATATGAGTTAGCCTGAACAACTGCCATTATGATAAACCGTTCACTGTACTTACTCTCACACACGTTACAACTATATGAGTTAGCATGAACAACTGCCATTACGGTAAAGAGTTCACTGTACTTCCTCTCACACATGTTACAACTATATGAGTTAGGAGGAACAACTGCCATTACGTTAAACAGTTCACACTACTTACTCTCATACATGTTACAACTATATGAGTTAGCATGAACAACTGCCATTACGGTAAACAGTTCACTGTACTTACTCACACAACACGTTACAACTATATGAGTTAGCATGAACAACTGCAATTACGGTAAACAGTTCACTGTACTTACGCTCACAACGCGTTACAACTATATGAGTTAGCCTGAACAACTGCCATTACGATAAACCGTTCACTGTACTTCCTCTCATACATGTTACAACTATATGAGTTAGCATGAACAACTGCCATTACGGTAAACAGTTCACTCTACTTACTCTCACACACATTACAACTATATTATTTAGCATGAACAACTGCCATTACGGTAAACAGTTCACTGTACTTTCTCTCACACACGTTACAACTATATGAGTTAGCATGAACAACTACCATTACGGTAAACAGTTCACTGTACTTACGCTCATACACGTTACACCTATATGAGTTAGCATGAACAACTGCCATTACGGTAAACCGTTCACTGTAATTAGGTTCACACACGTTACATATATATGAGTTAGCATGAACAACTGCAATTACGGTAAACAGTTCACTGTACTTACGCTCACAACGCGTTACAACTATATGAGTTAGCCTGAACAACTGCCATTACGATAAACCGTTCGCTGTACTTACTCTCACACACGTTACAACTATATGAGTTAGCATGAACAACTGCCATTACGGTAAAGAGTTCACTGTACTTACTCTCACACACGTTACAACTATATGAGTTAGCATGAACAACTGCCATTACGGTAAAGAGTTCACTGTACTTCCTCTCACACATGTTACAACTATATGAGTTAGGAGGAACAACTGCCATTACGTTAAACAGTTCACTCTACTTCCTCTCATACATGTTACAACTATATGAGTTAGCATGAACAACTGCCATTACGGTAAACAGTTCACTGTACTTACTCTCACAACACATTACAACTATATGAGTTAGCATGAACAACTGCCATTACGGTAAACAGTTCACTGTACTTACTTTCATACATGTTACAACTATATGAGTTAGCCTGAACAACTGCCATTACGGTAAACAGTTCACTGTACTTTCTCTCACACACGTTACAACTATATGAGTTAGGAGGAACAACTGCCATTACGTTAAACAGTTCACTCTACTTAATCTCATACATGTTACAACTATATGAGTTAGCATGAACAACTGCCATTACGGTAAACAGTTCGCTGTACTTACTCTCACACACGTTACAACTATAGGAGTTAGCATGAACAACTGCCATTACGGTAAAGAGTTCACTGTACTTCCTCTCACACATGTTACAACTATATGAGTTAGCATGAACAACTGCCATTACGGTAAACAGTTCACTGTACTTACTCTCACAACAAATTACAACTATATGAGTTAGCATGAACAACTGCCATTACGGTAAACAGTTCACTGTACTTACTCTCACAACACATTACAACTATATGAGTTAGCATGAACAACTGCCATTACGGTAAACAGTTCACTGTACTTACTCACACAACACGTTACAACTACATGAGTTAGCATGAACAACTGCCATTACGGTAAACAGTTCGCTGTACTTACTCTCACAACAAGTTACAACTATATTAGTTAGCATGAACAACTGCCATTACGGTAAACAGTTCACTGTACTTACTTTCATACATGTTACAACTATATGAGTTAGCCTGAACAACTGCCATTACGGTAAACAGTTCACTGTACTTTCTCTCACACACGTTACAACTATATGAGTTAGCATGAACAACTACCACTACAGTAAACAGTTCACTGTACTTACGCTCATACACGTTACACCTATATGAATTAGCATGAACAACTGCCATTACGGTAAACAGTTCACTGTACTTAC
Source organism: Lampris incognitus (assembly GCF_029633865.1). NCBI lineage: Eukaryota > Metazoa > Chordata > Actinopteri > Lampriformes > Lampridae > Lampris > Lampris incognitus. The sequence continues at coordinate 62,985 of NW_026611200.1, read as the reverse complement.
TCTCATACATGTTACAACTATATGAGTTAGCATGAACAACTGCAATTACGGTAAACAATTCACTGTACTTACGCTCACAATGCGTTACAACTATATGAGTTAGCCTGAACAACTGCCATTACGATAAACCGTTCACTGTACTTACTCTCACACACGTTACAACTATATGAATTAGCATGAACAACTGCCATTACGGTAAAGAGTTCACTGTACTTCCTCTCACACATGTTACAACTATATGAGTTAGGAGGAACAACTGCCATTACGTTAAACAGTTCACTCTACTTACTCTCATACATTTTACAACTATATGAATTAGCATGAACAACTGCCCTTATGGTAAACAGCTCGCTGTACTTACTCTCACACACGTTACAACTATATGAGTTAGCATGAACAACTGCCATTACGGTAAACAGTTCACTGTACTTACGCTCACAACGCGTTACAACTATATGAGTTAGCCTGAACAACTGCCATTACGATAAACCGTTCACTGTACTTACTCTCACACACGTTACAACTATATGAGTTAGCATGAACAACTGCCATTACGGTAAAGAGTTCACTGTACTTCCTCTCACACATGTTACAACTATATGAGTTAGGAGGAACAACTGCCATTACGTTAAACAGTTCACTCTACTTACTCTCATACATGTTACAACTATATGAGTTAGCATGAACAACTGCCATTACGGTAAACAGTTCACTGTACTTACTCTCACAACACATTACAACTATATGAGTTAGCATGAACAACTGCAATTACGGTAAACAGTTCACTGTACTTACGCTCACAATGCGTTACAACTATATGAGTTAGCCTGAACAACTGCCATTACGATAAACCGTTCACTGTACTTACTCTCACACACGTTACAACTATATGAGTTAGCATGAACAACTGCCATTACGGTAAAGAGTTCGCTATACTTACTCTCACAACACGTTACAACTATATTAGTTAGCATGAAGAACTGCCATTACGGTAAACAGTTCACTGTACTTACGCTCATACACGTTACACCTATATGAGATAGCATGAACAACTGCCATTACGGTAAACAGTTCACTGTACTTACTCTCATACATGTTACAACTATATGAGTTAGCATGAACAACTGCCATTACGGTAAAGAGTTCACTGTACTTCCTCTCACACATGTTACAACTATATGAGTTAGGAGGAACAACTGCCATTACGTTAAACAGTTCACTCTACTTACTCTCATACATGTTACAACTATATGAGTTAGCATGAACAACTGCCATTACGGTAAACAGTTCACTGTACTTACTCTCACAACACATTACAACTATATGAGTTAGCATGAACAACTGCCATTACGGTAAACAGTTCACTGTAGTTACTCGCACAACACGTTACAACTACATGAGTTAGCATGAACAACTGCTATTACGGTAAACAGTTGGCTGTACTTACTCTCACAACACGTTACAACTATATTAGTTAGCATGAATAACTGCCATTACGGTAAACAGTTCACTGTACTTACTTTCATACATGTTACAACTATATGAATTAGCATGAACAACTGCCCTTATGGTAAACAGCTCGCTGTACTTACTCTCACACACGTTACAACTATATGAGTTAGCATGAGCAAAAGCCCTTACGGTAAACAGTTCGCTGTACTTACTCTCACACACGTTACAACTATATGAGTTAGCATGAACAAGTGCCATTATGGTAAACAGTTCGCTGTACTTACTCTCAGACATGTTACAACTATATGAGTTAGCATGAACAACTGCCATTACGGTAAACAGTTCGCTGTACTTACTCTCACACACGTTACAACTATATGAGTTAGCATGAACAACTGCCATTACGGTAAAGAGTTCACTGTACTTCCTCTCACACATGTTATAACTATATGAGTTAGCATGAACAACTGCCATTACGGTAAACAGTTCACTGTAATTACTCTCACAACAAATTACAACTATATGAGTTAGCATGAACAACTGCCATTACGGTAAACAGTTCACTGTACTTACTCTCACAACACATTACAACTATATGAGTTAGCATGAACAACTGCCATTACGGTAAACAGTTCACTGTACTTACTCACACAACACGTTACAACTACATGAGTTAGCATGAACAACTGCCATTACGGTAAACAGTTCGCTGTACTTACTCTCACAACAAGTTACAACTATATTAGTTAGCATGAACAACTGCCATTACGGTAAACAGTTCACTGTACTTACTTTCATACATGTTACAACTATATGAGTTAGCCTGAACAACTGCCATTACGGTAAACAGTTCACTGTACTTTCTCTCACACACGTTACAACTATATGAGTTAGCATGAACAACTACCACTACAGTAAACAGTTCACTGTACTTACGCTCATACACGTTACACCTATATGAATTAGCATGAACAACTGCCATTACGGTAAACAGTTCACTGTACTTACTCTCATACATGTTACAACTATATGAGTTAGCCTGAACAACTGCCAATACGATAAACCGTTCACTGTACTTACTCTCACACACGTTACAACTATATGAATTAGCATGAACAACTGCCATTACGGTAAAGAGTTCACTGTACTTCCTCTCACACATGTTACAACTATATGAGTTAGGAGGAACAACTGCCATTACGTTAAACAGTTCACTCTACTTACTCTCATACATTTTACAACTATATGAATTAGCATGAACAACTGCCCTTATGGTAAACAGCTCGCTGTACTTACTCTCACACACGTTACAACTATATGAGTTAGCATGAACAACTGCCATTACGGTAAACAGTTCACTGTACTTACGCTCACAACGCGTTACAACTATATGAGTTAGCCTGAACAACTGCCATTACGATAAACCGTTCACTGTACTTACTCTCACACACGTTACAACTATATGAGTTAGCATGAACAACTGCCATTACGGTAAAGAGTTCACTGTACTTCCTCTCACACATGTTACAACTATATGAGTTAGGAGGAACAACTGCCATTACGTTAAACAGTTCACTCTACTTACTCTCATACATGTTACAACTATATGAGTTAGCATGAACAACTGCCATTACGGTAAACAGTTCACTGTACTTACTCTCACAACACATTACAACTATATGAGTTAGCATGAACAACTGCAATTACGGTAAACAGTTCACTGTACTTACGCTCACAATGCGTTACAACTATATGAGTTAGCCTGAACAACTGCCATTACGATAAACCGTTCACTGTACTTACTCTCACACACGTTACAACTATATGAGTTAGCATGAACAACTGCCATTACGGTAAAGAGTTCGCTATACTTACTCTCACAACACGTTAAAACTATATTAGTTAGCATGAAGAACTGCCATTACGGTAAACAGTTCACTGTACTTACTTTCATACATGTTACAACTATATGAGTTAGCCTGAACAACTGCCATTACGGTAAACAGTTCACTGTACTTTCTCTCACACACGTTACAACTATATGAGTTAGCATGAACAACTACCATTACGGTAAACAGTTCACTGTACTTACGCTCATACACGTTACACCTATATGAGAAAGCATGAACAACTGCCATTACGGTAAACAGTTCACTGTACTTACTCTCATACATGTTACAACTATATGAGTTAGGAGGAACAACTGCCATTACGGTAAAGAGTTCACTGTACTTCCTCTCACACATGTTACAACTATATGAGTTAGGAGGAACAACTGCCATTACGTTAAACAGTTCACTCTACTTACTCTCATACATGTTACAACTATATGAGTTAGCATGAACAACTGCCATTACGGTAAACAGTTCACTGTACTTACTCTCACAACACATTACAACTATATGAGTTAGCATGAACAACTGCCATTACGGTAAACAGTTCACTGTACTTACTCACACAACACGTTACAACTACATGAGTTAGCATGAACAACTGCCATTACGGTAAACAGTTCGCTGTACTTACTCTCACAACACGTTACAACTATATTAGTTAGCATGAATAACTGCCATTACGGTAAACAGTTCACTGTACTTACTTTCATACATGTTACAACTATATGAATTAGCATGAACAACTGCCCTTATGGTAAACAGCTCGCTGTACTTACTCTCACACACGTTACAACTATATGAGTTAGCATGAGCAACTGCCCTTACGGTAAACAGTTCGCTGTACTTACTCTCACACACGTTACAACTATATGAGTTAGCATGAACAAGTGCCATTATGGTAAACAGTTCGCTGTACTTACTCTCAGACATGTTACAACTATATGAGTTAGCATGAACAACTGCCATTACGGTAAACAGTTCGCTGTACTTACTCTCACACACGTTACAACTATATGAGTTAGCATGAACAACTGCCATTACGGTAAACAGTTCACTGTACTTACTCACACAACACGTTACAACTACATGAGTTAGCATGAACAACTGCCATTACGGTAAACAGTTCGCTGTACTTACTCTCACAACAAGTTACAACTATATTAGTTAGCATGAACAACTGCCATTACGGTAAACAGTTCACTGTACTTACTTTCATACATGTTACAACTATATGAGTTAGCCTGAACAACTGCCATTACGGTAAACAGTTCACTGTACTTTCTCTCACACACGTTACAACTATATGAGTTAGCATGAACAACTACCACTACAGTAAACAGTTCACTGTACTTACGCTCATACACGTTACACCTATATGAATTAGCATGAACAACTGCCATTACGGTAAACAGTTCACTGTACTTACTCTCATACATGTTACAACTATATGAGTTAGCATGAACAACTGCAATTACGGTAAACAATTCACTGTACTTACGCTCACAATGCGTTACAACTATATGAGTTAGCCTGAACAACTGCCATTACGATAAACCGTTCACTGTACTTACTCTCACACACGTTACAACTATATGAATTAGCATGAACAACTGCCATTACGGTAAAGAGTTCACTGTACTTCCTCTCACACATGTTACAACTATATGAGTTAGGAGGAACAACTGCCATTACGTTAAACAGTTCACTCTACTTACTCTCATACATTTTACAACTATATGAATTAGCATGAACAACTGCCCTTATGGTAAACAGCTCGCTGTACTTACTCTCACACACGTTACAACTATATGAGTTAGCATGAACAACTGCCATTACGGTAAACAGTTCACTGTACTTACGCTCACAACGCGTTACAACTATATGAGTTAGCCTGAACAACTGCCATTACGATAAACCGTTCACTGTACTTACTCTCACACACGTTACAACTATATGAGTTAGCATGAACAACTGCCATTACGGTAAAGAGTTCACTGTACTTCCTCTCACACATGTTACAACTATATGAGTTAGGAGGAACAACTGCCATTACGTTAAACAGTTCACTCTACTTACTCTCATACATGTTACAACTATATGAGTTAGCATGAACAACTGCCATTACGGTAAACAGTTCACTGTACTTACTCTCACAACACATTACAACTATATGAGTTAGCATGAACAACTGCAATTACGGTAAACAGTTCACTGTACTTACGCTCACAATGCGTTACAACTATATGAGTTAGCCTGAACAACTGCCATTACGATAAACCGTTCACTGTACTTACTCTCACACACGTTACAACTATATGAGTTAGCATGAACAACTGCCATTACGGTAAAGAGTTCGCTATACTTACTCTCACAACACGTTACAACTATATTAGTTAGCATGAAGAACTGCCATTACGGTAAACAGTTCACTGTACTTACGCTCATACACGTTACACCTATATGAGATAGCATGAACAACTGCCATTACGGTAAACAGTTCACTGTACTTACTCTCATACATGTTACAACTATATGAGTTAGCATGAACAACTGCCATTACGGTAAAGAGTTCACTGTACTTCCTCTCACACATGTTACAACTATATGAGTTAGGAGGAACAACTGCCATTACGTTAAACAGTTCACTCTACTTACTCTCATACATGTTACAACTATATGAGTTAGCATGAACAACTGCCATTACGGTAAACAGTTCACTGTACTTACTCTCACAACACATTACAACTATATGAGTTAGCATGAACAACTGCCATTACGGTAAACAGTTCACTGTAGTTACTCGCACAACACGTTACAACTACATGAGTTAGCATGAACAACTGCCATTACGGTAAACAGTTGGCTGTACTTACTCTCACAACACGTTACAACTATATTAGTTAGCATGAATAACTGCCATTACGGTAAACAGTTCACTGTACTTACTTTCATACATGTTACAACTATATGAATTAGCATGAACAACTGCCCTTATGGTAAACAGCTCGCTGTACTTACTCTCACACACGTTACAACTATATGAGTTAGCATGAGCAAAAGCCCTTACGGTAAACAGTTCGCTGTACTTACTCTCACACACGTTACAACTATATGAGTTAGCATGAACAAGTGCCATTATGGTAAACAGTTCGCTGTACTTACTCTCAGACATGTTACAACTATATGAGTTAGCATGAACAACTGCCATTACGGTAAACAGTTCGCTGTACTTACTCTCACACACGTTACAACTATATGAGTTAGCATGAACAACTGCCATTACGGTAAAGAGTTCACTGTACTTCCTCTCACACATGTTATAACTATATGAGTTAGCATGAACAACTGCCATTACGGTAAACAGTTCACTGTAATTACTCTCACAACAAATTACAACTATATGAGTTAGCATGAACAACTGCCATTACGGTAAACAGTTCACTGTACTTACTCTCACAACACATTACAACTATATGAGTTAGCATGAACAACTGCCATTACGGTAAACAGTTCACTGTACTTACTCACACAACACGTTACAACTACATGAGTTAGCATGAACAACTGCCATTACGGTAAACAGTTCGCTGTACTTACTCTCACAACAAGTTACAACTATATTAGTTAGCATGAACAACTGCCATTACGGTAAACAGTTCACTGTACTTACTTTCATACATGTTACAACTATATGAGTTAGCCTGAACAACTGCCATTACGGTAAACAGTTCACTGTACTTTCTCTCACACACGTTACAACTATATGAGTTAGCATGAACAACTACCACTACAGTAAACAGTTCACTGTACTTACGCTCATACACGTTACACCTATATGAATTAGCATGAACAACTGCCATTACGGTAAACAGTTCACTGTACTTACTCTCATACATGTTACAACTATATGAGTTAGCCTGAACAACTGCCAATACGATAAACCGTTCACTGTACTTACTCTCACACACGTTACAACTATATGAATTAGCATGAACAACTGCCATTACGGTAAAGAGTTCACTGTACTTCCTCTCACACATGTTACAACTATATGAGTTAGGAGGAACAACTGCCATTACGTTAAACAGTTCACTCTACTTACTCTCATACATTTTACAACTATATGAATTAGCATGAACAACTGCCCTTATGGTAAACAGCTCGCTGTACTTACTCTCACACACGTTACAACTATATGAGTTAGCATGAACAACTGCCATTACGGTAAACAGTTCACTGTACTTACGCTCACAACGCGTTACAACTATATGAGTTAGCCTGAACAACTGCCATTACGATAAACCGTTCACTGTACTTACTCTCACACACGTTACAACTATTTGAGTTAGCATGAACAACTGCCATTACGGTAAAGAGTTCACTGTACTTCCTCTCACACATGTTACAACTATATGAGTTAGGAGGAACAACTGCCATTACGTTAAACAGTTCACTCTACTTACTCTCATACATGTTACAACTATATGAGTTAGCATGAACAACTGCCATTACGGTAAACAGTTCACTGTACTTACTCTCACAACACATTACAACTATATGAGTTAGCATGAACAACTGCAATTACGGTAAACAGTTCACTGTACTTACGCTCACAATGCGTTACAACTATATGAGTTAGCCTGAACAACTGCCATTACGATAAACCGTTCACTGTACTTACTCTCACACACGTTACAACTATATGAGTTAGCATGAACAACTGCCATTACGGTAAAGAGTTCGCTATACTTACTCTCACAACACGTTAAAACTATATTAGTTAGCATGAAGAACTGCCATTACGGTAAACAGTTCACTGTACTTACTTTCATACATGTTACAACTATATGAGTTAGCCTGAACAACTGCCATTACGGTAAACAGTTCACTGTACTTTCTCTCACACACGTTACAACTATATGAGTTAGCATGAACAACTACCATTACGGTAAACAGTTCACTGTACTTACGCTCATACACGTTACACCTATATGAGAAAGCATGAACAACTGCCATTACGGTAAACAGTTCACTGTACTTACTCTCATACATGTTACAACTATATGAGTTAGGAGGAACAACTGCCATTACGGTAAAGAGTTCACTGTACTTCCTCTCACACATGTTACAACTATATGAGTTAGGAGGAACAACTGCCATTACGTTAAACAGTTCACTCTACTTACTCTCATACATGTTACAACTATATGAGTTAGCATGAACAACTGCCATTACGGTAAACAGTTCACTGTACTTACTCTCACAACACATTACAACTATATGAGTTAGCATGAACAACTGCCATTACGGTAAACAGTTCACTGTACTTACTCACACAACACGTTACAACTACATGAGTTAGCATGAACAACTGCCATTACGGTAAACAGTTCGCTGTACTTACTCTCACAACACGTTACAACTATATTAGTTAGCATGAATAACTGCCATTACGGTAAACAGTTCACTGTACTTACTTTCATACATGTTACAACTATATGAATTAGCATGAACAACTGCCCTTATGGTAAACAGCTCGCTGTACTTACTCTCACACACGTTACAACTATATGAGTTAGCATGAGCAACTGCCCTTACGGTAAACAGTTCGCTGTACTTACTCTCACACACGTTACAACTATATGAGTTAGCATGAACAAGTGCCATTATGGTAAACAGTTCGCTGTACTTACTCTCAGACATGTTACAACTATATGAGTTAGCATGAACAACTGCCATTACGGTAAACAGTTCGCTGTACTTACTCTCACACACGTTACAACTATATGAGTTAGCATGAACAACTGCCATTACGGTAAAGAGTTCACTGTACTTCCTCTCACACATGTTATAACTATATGAGTTAGCATGAACAACTGCCATTACGGTAAACAGTTCACTGTACTTACTCTCACAACAAATTACAACTATATGAGTTAGCATGAACAACTGCCATTACGGTAAACAGTTCACTGTACTTACTCTCACAACACATTACAACTATATGAGTTAGCATGAACAACTGCCATTACGGTAAACAGTTCACTGTACTTACTCACACAACACGTTACAACTACATGAGTTAGCATGAACAACTGCCATTACGGTAAACAGTTCGCTGTACTTACTCTCACAACAAGTTACAACTATATTAGTTAGCATGAACAACTGCCATTACGGTAAACAGTTCACTGTACTTACTTTCATACATATTACAACTATATGAGTTAGCCTGAACAACTGCCATTACGGTAAACAGTTCACTGTACTTTCTCTCACACACGTTACAACTATATGAGTTAGCATGAACAACTACCACTACAGTAAACAGTTCACTGTACTTACGCTCATACACGTTACACCTATATGAATTAGCATGAACAACTGCCATTACGGTAAACAGTTCACTGTACTTACTCTCATACATGTTACAACTATATGAGTTAGCCTGAACAACTGCCATTACGATAAACCGTTCACTGTACTTACTCTCACACACGTTACAACTATATGAATTAGCATGAACAACTGCCATTACGGTAAAGAGTTCACTGTACTTCCTCTCACACATGTTACAACTATATGAGTTAGGAGGAACAACTGCCATTACGTTAAACAGTTCACTCTACTTACTCTCATACATTTTACAACTATATGAATTAGCATGAACAACTGCCCTTATGGTAAACAGCTCGCTGTACTTACTCTCACACACGTTACAACTATATGAGTTAGCATGAACAACTGCCATTACGGTAAACAGTTCACTGTACTTACGCTCACAACGCGTTACAACTATATGAGTTAGCCTGAACAACTGCCATTACGATAAACCGTTCACTGTACTTACTCTCACACACGTTACAACTATATGAGTTAGCATGAACAACTGCCATTACGGTAAAGAGTTCACTGTACTTCCTCTCACACATGTTACAACTATATGAGTTAGGAGGAACAACTGCCATTACGTTAAACAGTTCACTCTACTTACTCTCATACATGTTACAACTATATGAGTTAGCATGAACAACTGCCATTACGGTAAACAGTTCACTGTACTTACTCTCACAACACATTACAACTACATGAGTTAGCATGAACAACTGCAATTACGGTAAACAGTTCACTGTACTTACGCTCACAATGCGTTACAACTATATGAGTTAGCCTGAACAACTGCCATTACGATAAACCGTTCACTGTACTTACTCTCACACACGTTACAACTATATGAGTTAGCATGAACAACTGCCATTACGGTAAAGAGTTCGCTATACTTACTCTCACAACACGTTACAACTATATTAGTTAGCATGAAGAACTGCCATTACGGTAAACAGTTCACTGTACTTACTTTCATACATGTTACAACTATATGAGTTAGCCTGAACAACTGCCATTACGGTAAACAGTTCACTGTACTTTCTCTCACACACGTTACAACTATATGAGTTAGCATGAACAACTACCATTACGGTAAACAGTTCACTGTACTTACGCTCATACACGTTACACCTATATGAGATAGCATGAACAACTGCCATTACGGTAAACAGTTCACTGTACTTACTCTCACACATGTTACAACTATATGAGTTAGGAGGAACAACTGCCATTACGTTAAACAGTTAACTCTACTTACTCTCATACATGTTACAACTATATGAGTTAGCATGAACAACTGCCATTACGGTAAACAGTTCACTGTACTTACTCACACAACACGTTACAACTATATGAGTTAGCATGAACAACTGCAATTACGGTAAACAGTTCACTGTACTTACGCTCACAACGCGTTCCAACTATATGAGTTAGCCTGAACAACTGCCATTACGATAAACCGTTAACTGTACTTACTCTCATACATGTTACAACTATATGAGTTAGCATGAACAACTGCCATTACGGTAAACAGTTCGCTGTACTTACTCTCACACACATTACAACTATATTATTTAGCATGAACAACTGCCATTACGGTAAACAGTTCACTGTACTTTCTCTCACACACGTTACAACTATATGAGTTAGCATGAACAACTACCATTACGGTAAACAGTTCACTGTACTTACGCTCATACACGTTACACCTATATGAGTTAGCATGAACAACTGCCATTACGGTAAACCGTTCACTGTAATTAGGTTCACACACGTTACATATATATGAGTTAGCATGAACAACTGCAATTACGGTAAACAGTTCACTGTACTTACGCTAACAACGCGTTACAACTATATGAGTTAGCCTGAACAACTGCCATTACGATAAACCGTTCACTGTACTTACTCTCACACACGTTACAACTATATGAGTTAGCATGAACAACTGCCATTACGGTAAAGAGTTCACTGTACTTACTCTCACACACGTTACAACTATATGAGTTAGCATGAACAACTGCCATTACGGTAAAGAGTTCACTGTACTTCCTCTCACACATGTTACAACTATATGAGTTAGGAGGAACAACTGCCATTACGTTAAACAGTTCACTCTACTTCCTCTCATACATGTTACAACTATATGAGTTAGCATGAACAACTGCCATTACGGTAAACAGTTCACTGTACTTACTCTCACAACACATTACAACTATATGAGTTAGCATGAACAACGGCCATTACGGTAAACAGTTCACTGTACTTACTTTCATACATGTTACAACTATATGAGTTAGCCTGAACAACTGCCATTACGGTAAACAGTTCACTGTACTTTCTCTCACACACGTTACAACTATATGAGTTAGCATGAAGAACTGCCATTACGGTAAACAGTTCACTGTACTTACTTTCATACATGTTACAACTATATGAGTTAGCCTGAACAACTGCCATTACGGTAAACAGTTCACTGTACTTTCTCTCACACACGTTACAACTATATGAGTTAGCAAGAACAACTACCATTACGGTAAACAGTTCACTGTACTTACGCTCATACACGTTACACCTATATGAGTTAGCATGAACAACTGCCATTACGGTAAACAGTTCACTGTACTTACTCTCATACATGTTAAAACTATATGAGTTAGCATGAACAACTGCAATTATGGTAAACAGTTCACTGTACTTACACTCACAATGCGTTACAACTATATGAGTTAGCCTGAACAACTGCCATTATGATAAACCGTTCACTGTACTTACTCTCACACACGTTACAACTATATGAGTTAGCATGAACAACTGCCATTACGGTAAAGAGTTCACTGTACTTCCTCTCACACATGTTACAACTATATGAGTTAGGAGGAACAACTGCCATTACGTTAAACAGTTCACTCTACTTACTCTCATACATGTTACAACTATATGAGTTAGCATGAACAACTGCCATTACGGTAAACAGTTCACTGTACTTACTCACACAACACGTTACAACTATATGAGTTAGCATGAACAACTGCAATTACGGTAAACAGTTCACTGTACTTACGCTCACAACGCGTTACAACTATATGAGTTAGCCTGAACAACTGCCATTACGATAAACCGTTCACTGTACTTACTCTCATACATGTTACAACTATATGAGTTAGCATGAACAACTGCCATTACGGTAAACAGTTCACTCTACTTACTCTCACACACATTACAACTATATTATTTAGCATGAACAACTGCCATTACGGTAAACAGTTCACTGTACTTTCTCTCACACACGTTACAACTATATGAGTTAGCATGAACAACTACCATTACGGTAAACAGTTCACTGTACTTACGCTCATACACGTTACACCTATATGAGTTAGCATGAACAACTGCCATTACGGTAAACCATTCACTGTAATTAGGTTCACACACGTTACATATATATGAGTTAGCATGAACAACTGCAATTACGGTAAAAAGTTCACTGTACTTACGCTCACAACGCGTTACAACTATATGAGTTAGCCTGAACAACTGCCATTACGATAAACCGTTCACTGTACTTACTCTCACACACGTTACAACTATATGAGTTAGCATGAACAACTGCCATTACGGTAAAGAGTTCACTGTACTTACTCTCACACACGTTACAACTATATGAGTTAGCATGAACAACTGCCATTACGGTAAAGAGCTCACTGTACTTCCTCTCACACATGTTACAACTATATGAGTTAGGAGGAACAACTGCCATTACGTTAAACAGTTCACTCTACTTCCTCTCATACATGTTACAGCTATATGAGTTAGCATGAACAACTGCCATTACGGTAAACAGTTCACTGTACTTACTCTCACAACACATTACAACTATATGAGTTAGCATGAACAACTGCCATTACGGTAAACAGTTCACTGTACTTACTTTCATACATGTTACAACTATATGAGTTAGCCTGAACAACTGCCATTACGGTAAACAGTTCACTGTACTTTCTCTCACACACGTTACAACTATATGAGTTAGGAGGAACAACTGCCATTACGTTAAACAGTTCACTCTACTTAATCTCATACATGTTACAACTATATGAGTTAGCCTGAACAACTGCCATTACGGTAAACAGTTCACTGTACTTTCTCTCACACACGTTACAACTATATGAGTTAGCAAGAACAACTACCATTACGGTAAACAGTTCACTGTACTTACGCTCATACACGTTACACCTATATGAGTTAGCATGAACAACTGCCATTACGGTAAACAGTTCACTGTACTTACTCTCATACATGTTACAACTATATGAGTTGGCATGAACAACTGCAATTATGGTAAACAGTTCACTGTACTTACGCTCACAATGCGTTACAATTATATGAGTTAGCCTGAACAACTGCCATTACGATAAACCGTTCACTGTACTTACTTTCACACACGTTACAACTATATGAGTTAGCATGAACAACTGCCATTACGGTAAAGAGTTCACTGTACTTCCTCTCACACATGTTACAACTATATGAGTTAGGAGGAACAACTGCCATTACGTTAAACAGTTCACTCTACTTAATCTCATACATTTTACAACTATATGAATTAGCATGAACAACTGCCCTTATGGTAAACAGCTCGCTGTACTTACTCTCACACACGTTACAACTATATGAGTTAGCATGAGCAACTGCCCTTACGGTAAACAGTTCGCTGTACTTACTCTCACACACGTTACAACTATATGAGTTAGCATGAACAAGTGCCATTATGGTAAACAGTTCGCTGTACTTACTCTCAGACATGTTACAACTATATGAGTTAGCATGAACAACTGCCATTACGGTAAACAGTTCGCTGTACTTACTCTCACACACGTTACAACTATATGAGTTAGCATGAACAACTGCCATTACGGTAAACAGTTCACTGTACTTACGCTCACAACGCGTTACAACTATATGAGTTAGCCTGAACAACTGCCATTACGATAAACCGTTCACTGTACTTACTCTCACACACGTTACAACTATATGAGTTAGCATGAACAACTGCCATTACGGTAAAGAGTTCACTGTACTTACTCTCACACACGTTACAACTATATGAGTTAGCATGAACAACTGCCATTACGGTAAAGAGTTCACTGTACTTCCTCTCACACATGTTACAACTATATGAGTTAGGAGGAACAACTGCCATTACGTTAAACAGTTCACTCTACTTCCTCTCATACATGTTACAGCTATATGAGTTAGCATGAACAACTGCCATTACGGTAAACAGTTCACTGTACTTACTCTCACAACACATTACAACTATATGAGTTAGCATGAACAACTGCCATTACGGTAAACAGTTCACTGTACTTACTTTCATACATGTTACAACTATATGAGTTAGCCTGAACAACTGCCATTACGGTAAACAGTTCACTGTACTTTCTCTCACACACGTTACAACTATATGAGTTAGGAGGAACAACTGCCATTACGTTAAACAGTTCACTCTACTTAATCTCATACATGTTACAACTATATGAGTTAGCCTGAACAACTGCCATTACGGTAAACAGTTCACTGTACTTTCTCTCACACACGTTACAACTATATGAGTTAGCAAGAACAACTACCATTACGGTAAACAGTTCACTGTACTTACGCTCATACACGTTACACCTATATGAGTTAGCATGAACAACTGCCATTACGGTAAACAGTTCACTGTACTTACTCTCATACATGTTACAACTATATGAGTTGGCATGAACAACTGCAATTATGGTAAACAGTTCACTGTACTTACGCTCACAATGCGTTACAATTATATGAGTTAGCCTGAACAACTGCCATTACGATAAACCGTTCACTGTACTTACTTTCACACACGTTACAACTATATGAGTTAGCATGAACAACTGCCATTACGGTAAAGAGTTCACTGTACTTCCTCTCACACATGTTACAACTATATGAGTTAGGAGGAACAACTGCCATTACGTTAAACAGTTCACTCTACTTAATCTCATACATTTTACAACTATATGAATTAGCATGAACAACTGCCCTTATGGTAAACAGCTCGCTGTACTTACTCTCACACACGTTACAACTATATGAGTTAGCATGAGCAACTGCCCTTACGGTAAACAGTTCGCTGTACTTACTCTCACACACGTTACAACTATATGAGTTAGCATGAACAAGTGCCATTATGGTAAACAGTTCGCTGTACTTACTCTCAGACATGTTACAACTATATGAGTTAGCATGAACAACTGCCATTACGGTAAACAGTTCGCTGTACTTACTCTCACACACGTTACAACTATATGAGTTAGCATGAACAACTGCCATTACGGTAAAGAGTTCACTGTACTTCCTCTCACACATGTTACAACTATATGAGTTAGCATGAACAACTGCCATTACGGTAAACAGTTCACTGTACTTACTCTCACAACAAATTACAACTATATGAGTTAGCATGAACAACTACCATTACGGTAAACAGTTCACTGTACTTACGCTCATACACGTTACACCTATATGAGTTAGCATGAACAACTGCCATTACGGTAAACCGTTCACTGTAATTAGGTTCACACACGTTACATATATATGAGTTAGCATGAACAACTGCAATTACGGTAAACAGTTCACTGTACTTACGCTCACAACGCGTTACAACTATATGAGTTAGCCTGAACAACTGCCATTACGATAAACCGTTCACTGTACTTACTCTCACACACGTTACAACTATATGAGTTAGCATGAACAACTGCCATTACGGTAAAGAGTTCACTGTACTTACTCTCACACACGTTACAACTATATGAGTTAGCATGAACAACTGCCATTACGGTAAAGAGTTCACTGTACTTCCTCTCACACATGTTACAACTATATGAGTTAGGAGGAACAACTGCCATTACGTTAAACAGTTCACTCTACTTCCTCTCATACATGTTACAGCTATATGAGTTAGCATGAACAACTGCCATTACGGTAAAGAGTTCACTGTACTTACTCTCACAACACATTACAACTATATGAGTTAGCATGAACAACTGCCATTACGGTAAACAGTTCACTCTACTTACTTTCATACATGTTACAACTATATGAGTTAGCCTGAACAACTGCCATTACGGTAAACAGTTCACTGTACTTTCTCTCACACACGTTACAACTATATGAGTTAGGAGGAACAACTGCCATTACGTTAAACAGTTCACTCTACTTAATCTCATACATGTTACAACTATATGAGTTAGCCTGAACAACTGCCATTACGGTAAACAGTTCACTGTACTTTCTCTCACACACGTTACAACTATATGAGTTAGCAAGAACAACTACCATTACGGTAAACAGTTCACTGTACTTACGCTCATACACGTTACACCTATATGAGTTAGCATGAACAACTGCCATTACGGTAAACAGTTCACTGTACTTACTCTCATACATGTTACAACTATATGAGTTGGCATGAACAACTGCAATTATGGTAAACAGTTCACTGTACTTACGCTCACAATGCGTTACAATTATATGAGTTAGCCTGAACAACTGCCATTACGATAAACCGTTCACTGTACTTACTTTCACACACGTTACAACTATATGAGTTAGCATGAACAACTGCCATTACGGTAAAGAGTTCACTGTACTTCCTCTCACACATGTTACAACTATATGAGTTAGGAGGAACAACTGCCATTACGTTAAACAGTTCACTCTACTTAATCTCATACATTTTACAACTATATGAATTAGCATGAACAACTGCCCTTATGGTAAACAGCTCGCTGTACTTACTCTCACACACGTTACAACTATATGAGTTAGCATGAGCAACTGCCCTTACGGTAAACAGTTCGCTGTACTTACTCTCACACACGTTACAACTATATGAGTTAGCATGAACAAGTGCCATTATGGTAAACAGTTCGCTGTACTTACTCTCAGACATGTTACAACTATATGAGTTAGCATGAACAACTGCCATTACGGTAAACAGTTCGCTGTACTTACTCTCACACACGTTACAACTATATGAGTTAGCATGAACAACTGCCATTACGGTAAAGAGTTCACTGTACTTCCTCTCACACATGTTACAACTATATGAGTTAGCATGAACAACTGCCATTACGGTAAACAGTTCACTGTACTTACTCTCACAACAAATTACAACTATATGAGTTAGCATGAACAACTGCCATTACGGTAAACAGTTCACTGTACTTACTCTCACAACACATTACAACTATATGAGTTAGCATGAACAACTGCCATTACGGTAAACAGTTCACTGTACTTACTCAAACAACACGTTACAACTACATGAGTTAGCATGAACAACTGCCATTACGGTAAACAGTTCGCTGTACTTACTCTCACAACAAGTTACAACTATATTAGTTAGCATGAACAACTGCCATTACGGTAAACAGTTCACTGTACTTACTTTCATACATGTTACAACTATATGAGTTAGCCTGAACAACTGCCATTACGGTAAACAGTTCACTGTACTTTCTCTCACACACGTTACAACTATATGAGTTAGCATGAACAACTACCACTACAGTAAACAGTTCACTGTACTTACGCTCATACACGTTACACCTATATGAATTAGCATGAACAACTGCCATTACGGTAAACAGTTCACTGTACTTACTCTCATACATGTTACAACTATATGAGTTAGCATGAACAACTGCAATTACGGTAAACAATTCACTGTACTTACGCTCACAATGCGTTACAACTATATGAGTTAGCCTGAACAACTGCCATTACGATAAACCGTTCACTGTACTTACTCTCACACACGTTACAACTATATGAATTAGCATGAACAACTGCCATTACGGTAAATAGTTCACTGTACTTCCTCTCACACATGTTACAACTATATGAGTTAGGAGGAACAACTGCCATTACGTTAAACAGTTCACTCTACTTACTCTCATACATTTTACAACTATATGAATTAGCATGAACAACTGCCCTTATGGTAAACAGCTCGCTGTACTTACTCTCACACACGTTACAACTATATGAGTTAGCATGAACAACTGCCATTACGGTAAACAGTTCACTGTACTTACGCTCACAACGCGTTACAACTATATGAGTTAGCCTGAACAACTGCCATTACGATAAACCGTTCACTGTACTTACTCTCACACACGTTACAACTATATGAGTTAGCATGAACAACTGCCATTACGGTAAAGAGTTCACTGTACTTCCTCTCACACATGTTACAACTATATGAGTTAGGAGGAACAACTGCCATTACGTTAAACAGTTCACTCTACTTACTCTCATACATGTTACAACTATATGAGTTAGCATGAACAACTGCCATTACGGTAAACAGTTCACTGTACTTACTCTCACAACACATTACAACTATATGAGTTAGCATGAACAACTGCAATTACGGTAAACAGTTCACTGTACTTACGCTCACAATGCGTTACAACTATATGAGTTAGCCTGAACAACTGCCATTACGATAAACCGTTCACTGTACTTACTCTCACACACGTTACAACTATATGAGTTAGCATGAACAACTGCCATTACGGTAAAGAGTTCGCTATACTTACTCTCACAACACGTTACAACTATATTAGTTAGCATGAAGAACTGCCATTACGGTAAACAGTTCACTGTACTTACTTTCATACATGTTACAACTATATGAGTTAGCCTGAACAACTGCCATTACGGTAAACAGTTCACTGTACTTTCTCTCACACACGTTACAACTATATGAGTTAGCATGAACAACTACCATTACGGTAAACAGTTCACTGTACTTACGCTCATACACGTTACACCTATATGAGTTAGCATGAACAACTGCCATTACGGTAAACCGTTCACTGTAATTAGGTTCACACACGTTACATATATATGAGTTAGCATGAACAACTGCAATTACGGTAAACAGTTCACTGTACTTACGCTAACAACGCGTTACAACTATATGAGTTAGCCTGAACAACTGCCATTACGATAAACCGTTCACTGTACTTACTCTCACACACGTTACAACTATATGAGTTAGCATGAACAACTGCCATTACGGTAAAGAGTTCACTGTACTTACTCTCACACACGTTACAACTATATGAGTTAGCATGAACAACTGCCATTACGGTAAAGAGTTCACTGTACTTCCTCTCACACATGTTACAACTATATGAGTTAGGAGGAACAACTGCCATTACGTTAAACAGTTCACTCTACTTCCTCTCATACATGTTACAACTATATGAGTTAGCATGAACAACTGCCATTACGGTAAACAGTTCACTGTACTTACTCTCACAACACATTACAACTATATGAGTTAGCATGAACAACTGCCATTACGGTAAACAGTTCACTGTACTTTCTCTCACACACGTTACAACTATATGAGTTAGCATGAAGAACTGCCATTACGGTAAACAGTTCACTGTACTTACTTTCATACATGTTACAACTATATGAGTTAGCCTGAACAACTGCCATTACGGTAAACAGTTCACTGTACTTTCTCTCACACACGTTACAACTATATGAGTTAGCAAGAACAACTACCATTACGGTAAACAGTTCACTGTACTTACGCTCATACACGTTACACCTATATGAGTTAGCCTGAACAACTGCCATTACGGTAAAGAGTTCACTGTACTTCCTCTCACACATGTTACAACTATATGAGTTAGCATGAACAACTGCCATTACGGTAAACAGTTCACTGTACTTACTCTCACAACAAATTACAACTATATGAGTTAGCATGAACAACTGCCATTACGGTAAACAGTTCACTGTACTTACTCTCACAACACATTACAACTATATGAGTTAGCATGAACAACTGCCATTACGGTAAACAGTTCACTGTACTTACTCACACAACACGTTACAACTACATGAGTTAGCATGAACAACTGCCATTACGGTAAACAGTTCGCTGTACTTACTCTCACAACAAGTTACAACTATATTAGTTAGCATGAACAACTGCCATTACGGTAAACAGTTCACTGTACTTACTTTCATACATGTTACAACTATATGAGTTAGCCTGAACAACTGCCATTACGGTAAACAGTTCACTGTACTTTCTCTCACACACGTTACAACTATATGAGTTAGCATGAACAACTACCACTACAGTAAACAGTTCACTGTACTTACGCTCATACACGTTACACCTATATGAATTAGCATGAACAACTGCCATTACGGTAAACAGTTCACTGTACTTACTCTCATACATGTTACAACTATATGAGTTAGCATGAACAACTGCAATTACGGTAAACAATTCACTGTACTTACGCTCACAATGCGTTACAACTATATGAGTTAGCCTGAACAACTGCCATTACGATAAACCGTTCACTGTACTTACTCTCACACACGTTACAACTATATGAATTAGCATGAACAACTGCCATTACGGTAAATAGTTCACTGTACTTCCTCTCACACATGTTACAACTATATGAGTTAGGAGGAACAACTGCCATTACGTTAAACAGTTCACTCTACTTACTCTCATACATTTTACAACTATATGAATTAGCATGAACAACTGCCCTTATGGTAAACAGCTCGCTGTACTTACTCTCACACACGTTACAACTATATGAGTTAGCATGAACAACTGCCATTACGGTAAACAGTTCACTGTACTTACGCTCACAACGCGTTACAACTATATGAGTTAGCCTGAACAACTGCCATTACGATAAACCGTTCACTGTACTTACTCTCACACACGTTACAACTATATGAGTTAGCATGAACAACTGCCATTACGGTAAAGAGTTCACTGTACTTCCTCTCACACATGTTACAACTATATGAGTTAGGAGGAACAACTGCCATTACGTTAAACAGTTCACTATACTTACTCTCATACATGTTACAACTATATGAGTTAGCATGAACAACTGCCATTACGGTAAACAGTTCACTGTACTTACTCTCACAACACATTACAACTATATGAGTTAGCATGAACAACTGCAATTACGGTAAACAGTTCACTGTACTTACGCTCACAATGCGTTACAACTATATGAGTTAGCCTGAACAACTGCCATTACGATAAACCGTTCACTGTACTTACTCTCACACACGTTACAACTATATGAGTTAGCATGAACAACTGCCATTACGGTAAAGAGTTCGCTATACTTACTCTCACAACACGTTACAACTATATTAGTTAGCATGAAGAACTGCCATTACGGTAAACAGTTCACTGTACTTACTTTCATACATGTTACAACTATATGAGTTAGCCTGAACAACTGCCATTACGGTAAACGGTTCACTGTACTTTCTCTCACACACGTTACAACTATATGAGTTAGCATGAACAACTACCATTACGGTAAACAGTTCACTGTACTTACGCTCATACACGTTACACCTATATGAGATAGCATGAACAACTGCCATTACGGTAAACAGTTCACTGTACTTACTCTCATACATGTTACAACTATATGAGTTAGCATGAACAACTGCCATTACGGTAAAGAGTTCACTGTACTTCCTCTCACACATGTTACAACTATATGAGTTAGGAGGAACAACTGCCATTACGTTAAACAGTTCACTCTACTTACTCTCATACATGTTACAACTATATGAGTTAGCATGAACAACTGCCATTACGGTAAACAGTTCACTGTACTTACTCTCACAACACATTACAACTATATGAGTTAGCATGAACAACTGCCATTACGGTAAACAGTTCACTGTACTTACTCACACAACACGTTACAACTACATGAGTTAGCATGAACAACTGCCATTACGGTAAACAGTTCGCTGTACTTACTCTCACAACACGTTACAACTATATTAGTTAGCATGAATAACTGCCATTACGGTAAACAGTTCACTGTACTTACTTTCATACATGTTACAACTATATGAATTAGCATGAACAACTGCCCTTATGGTAAACAGCTCGCTGTACTTACTCTCACACACGTTACAACTATATGAGTTAGCATGAGCAACTGCCCTTACGGTAAACAGTTCGCTGTACTTACTCTCACACACGTTACAACTATATGAGTTAGCATGAACAAGTGCCATTATGGTAAACAGTTCGCTGTACTTCCTCTCACACATGTTACAACTATATGAGTTAGCATGAACAACTGCCATTACGGTAAACAGTTCACTGTACTTACTCTCACAACAAATTACAACTATATGAGTTAGCATGAACAACTGCCATTACGGTAAACAGTTCACTGTACTTACTCTCACAACACATTACAACTATATGAGTTAGCATGAACAACTGCCATTACGGTAAACAGTTCACTGTACTTACTCACACAACACGTTACAACTACATGAGTTAGCATGAACAACTGCCATTACGGTAAACAGTTCGCTGTACTTACTCTCACAACAAGTTACAACTATATTAGTTAGCATGAACAACTGCCATTACGGTAAACAGTTCACTGTACTTACATTCATACATGTTACAACTATATGAGTTAGCCTGAACAACTGCCATTACGGTAAACAGTTCACTGTACTTTCTCTCACACACGTTACAACTATATGAGTTAGCATGAACAACTACCACTACAGTAAACAGTTCACTGTACTTACGCTCATACACGTTACACCTATATGAATTATCATGAACAACTGCCATTACGGTAAACAGTTCACTGTACTTACTCTCATACATGTTACAACTATATGAGTTAGCCTGAACAACTGCCATTACGATAAACCGTTCACTGTACTTACTCTCACACACGTTACAACTATATGAATTAGCATGAACAACTGCCATTACGGTAAAGAGTTCACTGTACTTCCTCTCATACACGTTACACCTATATGAATTATCATGAACAACTGCCATTACGGTAAACAGTTCACTGCACTTACTCTCACACACGTTACAACTATATGAGTTAGCATGAACAACTGCCATTACGGTAAACAGTTCACTGTACTTACTCTCACAACACATTACAACTATATGAGTTAGCATGAACAACTGCCATTACGGTAAACAGTTCACTGTACTTACTCACACAACACGTTACAACTACATGAGTTAGCATGAACAACTGCCATTACGGTAAACAGTTCGCTGTACTTCCTCTCACACATGTTACAACTATATGAGTTAGGAGGAACAACTGCCATTACGTTAAACAGTTCACTCTACTTACTCTCATACATTTTACAACTATATGAATTAGCATGAACAACTGCCCTTATGGTAAACAGCTCGCTGTACTTACTCTCACACACGTTACAACTATATGAGTTAGCATGAACAACTGCCATTACGGTAAACAGTTCACTGTACTTACGCTCACAACGCGTTACAACTATATGAGTTAGCCTGAACAACTGCCATTACGATAAACCGTTCACTGTACTTACTCTCACACACGTTACAACTATATGAGTTAGCATGAACAACTGCCATTACGGTAAAGAGTTCACTGTACTTCCTCTCACACATGTTACAACTATATGAGTTGGCATGAACAACTACCATTACGGTAAACAGTTCACTGTACTTACGCTCATACACGTTACACCTATATGAGATAGCATGAACAACTGCCATTACGGTAAACAGTTCACTGTACTTACTCTCATACATGTTACAACTATATGAGTTAGCATGAACAACTGCAATTACGGTAAACAGTTCACTGTACTTACACTCACAATGCGTTACAACTATATGAGTTAGCCTGAACAACTGCCATTATGATAAACCGTTCACTGTACTTACTCTCACACACGTTACAACTATATGAGTTAGCATGAACAACTGCCATTACGGTAAAGAGTTCACTGTACTTCCTCTCACACATGTTACAACTATATGAGTTAGGAGGAACAACTGCCATTACGTTAAACAGGTCACTCTACTTACTCTCATACATGTTACAACTATATGAGTTAGCATGAACAACTGCCATTACGGTAAACAGTGCACTGTACTTACTCACACAACACGTTACAACTATATGAGTTAGCATGAACAACTGCAATTACGGTAAACAGTTCACTGTACTTACGCTCACAACGCGTTACAACTATATGAGTTAGCCTGAACAACTGCCATTACGATAAACCGTTCACTGTACTTACTCTCATACATGTTACAACTATATGAGTTAGCATGAACAACTGCCATTACGGTAAACAGTTCACTCTACTTACTCTCACACACATTACAACTATATTATTTAGCATGAACAACTGCCATTACGGTAAACAGTTCACTGTACTTTCTCTCACACACGTTACAACTATATGAGTTAGCATGAACAACTACCATTACGGTAAACAGTTCACTGTACTTACGCTCATACACGTTACACCTATATGAGTTAGCATGAACAACTGCCATTACGGTAAACCGTTCACTGTAATTAGGTTCACACACGTTACATATATATGAGTTAGCATGAACAACTGCAATTACGGTAAACAGTTCACTGTACTTACGCTCACAACGCGTTACAACTATATGAGTTAGCCTGAACAACTGCCATTACGATAAACCGTTCACTGTACTTACTCTCACACACGTTACAACTATATGAGTTAGCATGAACAACTGCCATTACGGTAAAGAGTTCACTGTACTTACTCTCACACACGTTACAACTATATGAGTTAGCATGAACAACTGCCATTACGGTAAAGAGTTCACTGTACTTCCTCTCACACATGTTACAACTATATGAGTTAGGAGGAACAACTGCCATTACGTTAAACAGTTCACTCTACTTCCTCTCATACATGTTACAACTATATGAGTTAGCATGAACAACTGCCATTACGGTAAACAGTTCACTGTACTTACTCTCACAACACATTACAACTATATGAGTTAGCATGAACAACTGCCATTACGGTAAACAGTTCACTGTACTTACTTTCATACATGTTACAACTATATGAGTTAGCCTGAACAACTGCCATTACGGTAAACAGTTCACTGTACTTTCTCTCACACACGTTACAACTATATGAGTTAGCATGAAGAACTGCCATTACGGTAAACAGTTCACTGTACTTACTTTCATACATGTTACAACTATATAAGTTAGCCTGAACAACTGCCATTACGGTAAACAGTTCACTGTACTTTCTCTCACACACGTTACAACTACATGAGTTAGCAAGAACAACTACCATTACGGTAAACAGTTCACTGTACTTACGCTCATACACGTTACACCTATATGAGTTAGCATGAACAACTGCCATTACGGTAAACAGTTCACTGTACTTACTCTCATACATGTTACAACTATATGAGTTAGCATGAACAACTGCAATTATGGTAAACAGTTCACTGTACTTACACTCACAATGCGTTACAACTATATGAGTTAGCCTGAACAACTGCCATTATGATAAACCGTTCACTGTACTTACTCTCACACACGTTACAACTATATGAGTTAGCATGAACAACTGCCATTACGGTAAAGAGTTCACTGTACTTCCTCTCACACATGTTACAACTATATGAGTTAGGAGGAACAACTGCCATTACGTTAAACAGTTCACTCTACTTACTCACACAACACGTTACAACTATATGAGTTAGCATGAACAACTGCAATTACGGTAAACAGTTCACTGTACTTACGCTCACAACGCGTTACAACTATATGAGTTAGCCTGAACAACTGCCATTACGATAAACCGTTAACTGTACTTACTCTCATACATGTTACAACTATATGAGTTAGCATGAACAACTGCCATTACGGTAAACAGTTCACTCTACTTACTCTCACACACATTACAACTATATTATTTAGCATGAACAACTGCCATTACGGTAAACAGTTCACTGTACTTTCTCTCACACACGTTACAACTATATGAGTTAGCATGAACAACTACCATTACGGTAAACAGTTCACTGTACTTACGCTCATACACGTTACACCTATATGAGTTAGCATGAACAACTGCCATTACGGTAAACCGTTCACTGTAATTAGGTTCACACACGTTACATATATATGAGTTAGCATGAACAACTGCAATTACGGTAAACAGTTCACTGTACTTACGCTAACAACGCGTTACAACTATATGAGTTAGCCTGAACAACTGCCATTACGATAAACCGTTCACTGTACTTAAACTCACACACGTGTCAAATATATGAGTTAGCATGAACAACTGCCATTACGGTAAAGAGTTCACTGTACTTACTCTCACACACGTTACAACTATATGAGTTAGCATGAACAACTGCCATTACGGTAAAGAGTTCACTGTACTTCCTCTCACACATGTTACAACTATATGAGTTAGGAGGAACAACTGCCATTACGTTAAACAGTTCACTCTACTTCCTCTCATACATGTTACAACTATATGAGTTAGCATGAACAACTGCCATTACGGTAAACAGTTCACTGTACTTACTCTCACAACACATTACAACTATATGAGTTAGCATGAACAACTGCCATTACGGTAAACAGTTCACTGTACTTACTTTCATACATGTTACAACTATATGAGTTAGCCTGAACAACTGCCATTACGGTAAACAGTTCACTGTACTTTCTCTCACACACGTTACAACTATATGAGTTAGCATGAAGAACTGCCATTACGGTAAACAGTTCACTGTACTTACTTTCATACATGTTACAACTATATGAGTTAGCCTGAACAACTGCCATTACGGTAAACAGTTCACTGTACTTTCTCTCACACACGTTACAACTATATGAGTTAGCAAGAACAACTACCATTACGGTAAACAGTTCACTGTACTTACGCTCATACACGTTACACCTATATGAGTTAGCATGAACAACTGCCATTACGGTAAACAGTTCACTGTACTTACTCTCATACATGTTACAACTATATGAGTTAGCATGAACAACTGCAATTATGGTAAACAGTTCACTGTACTTACACTCACAATGCGTTACAACTATATGAGTTAGCCTGAACAACTGCCATTATGATAAACCGTTCACTGTACTTACTCTCACACACGTTACAACTATATGAGTTAGCATGAACAACTGCCATTACGGTAAAGAGTTCACTGTACTTCCTCTCACACATGTTACAACTATATGAGTTAGGAGGAACAACTGCCATTACGTTAAACAGTTCACACTACTTACTCTCATACATGTTACAACTATATGAGTTAGCATGAACAACTGCCATTACGGTAAACAGTTCACTGTACTTACTCACACAACACGTTACAACTATATGAGTTAGCATGAACAACTGCAATTACGGTAAACAGTTCACTGTACTTACGCTCACAACGCGTTACAACTATATGAGTTAGCCTGAACAACTGCCATTACGATAAACCGTTCACTGTACTTCCTCTCATACATGTTACAACTATATGAGTTAGCATGAACAACTGCCATTACGGTAAACAGTTCACTCTACTTACTCTCACACACATTACAACTATATTATTTAGCATGAACAACTGCCATTACGGTAAACAGTTCACTGTACTTTCTCTCACACATGTTACAACTATATGAGTTAGCATGAACAACTACCATTACGGTAAACAGTTCACTGTACTTACGCTCATACACGTTACACCTATATGAGTTAGCATGAACAACTGCCATTACGGTAAACCGTTCACTGTAATTAGGTTCACACACGTTACATATATATGAGTTAGCATGAACAACTGCAATTACGGTAAACAGTTCACTGTACTTACGCTCACAACGCGTTACAACTATATGAGTTAGCCTGAACAACTGCCATTACGATAAACCGTTCGCTGTACTTACTCTCACACACGTTACAACTATATGAGTTAGCATGAACAACTGCCATTACGGTAAAGAGTTCACTGTACTTACTCTCACACACGTTACAACTATATGAGTTAGCATGAACAACTGCCATTACGGTAAAGAGTTCACTGTACTTCCTCTCACACATGTTACAACTATATGAGTTAGGAGGAACAACTGCCATTACGTTAAACAGTTCACTCTACTTCCTCTCATACATGTTACAACTATATGAGTTAGCATGAACAACTGCCATTACGGTAAACAGTTCACTGTACTTACTCTCACAACACATTACAACTATATGAGTTAGCCTGAACAACTGCCATTACGGTAAACAGTTCACTGTACTTTCTCTCACACACGTTACAACTATATGAGTTAGGAGGAACAACTGCCATTACGTTAAACAGTTCACTCTACTTAATCTCATACATGTTACAACTATATGAGTTAGCATGAACAACTGCCATTACGGTAAACAGTTCGCTGTACTTACTCTCACACACGTTACAACTATAGGAGTTAGCATGAACAACTGCCATTACGGTAAAGAGTTCACTGTACTTCCTCTCACACATGTTACAACTATATGAGTTAGCATGAACAACTGCCATTACGGTAAACAGTTCACTGTACTTACTCTCACAACAAATTACAACTATATGAGTTAGCATGAACAACTGCCATTACGGTAAACAGTTCACTGTACTTACTCTCACAACACATTACAACTATATGAGTTAGCATGAACAACTGCCATTACGGTAAACAGTTCACTGTACTTACTCACACAACACGTTACAACTACATGAGTTAGCATGAACAACTGCCATTACGGTAAACAGTTCGCTGTACTTACTCTCACAACAAGTTACAACTATATTAGTTAGCATGAACAACTGCCATTACGGTAAACAGTTCACTGTACTTACTTTCATACATGTTACAACTATATGAGTTAGCCTGAACAACTGCCATTACGGTAAACAGTTCACTGTACTTTCTCTCACACACGTTACAACTATATGAGTTAGCATGAACAACTACCACTACAGTAAACAGTTCACTGTACTTACGCTCATACACGTTACACCTATATGAATTAGCATGAACAACTGCCATTACGGTAAACAGTTCACTGTACTTACTCTCATACATGTTACAACTATATGAGTTAGCATGAACAACTGCAATTACGGTAAACAATTCACTGTACTTACGCTCACAATGCGTTACAACTATATGAGTTAGCCTGAACAACTGCCATTACGATAAACCGTTCACTGTACTTACTCTCACACACGTTACAACTATATGAATTAGCATGAACAACTGCCATTACGGTAAAGAGTTCACTGTACTTCCTCTCACACATGTTACAACTATATGAGTTAGGAGGAACAACTGCCATTACGTTAAACAGTTCACTCTACTTACTCTCATACATTTTACAACTATATGAATTAGCATGAACAACTGCCCTTATGGTAAACAGCTCGCTGTACTTACTCTCACACACGTTACAACTATATGAGTTAGCATGAACAACTGCCATTACGGTAAACAGTTCACTGTACTTACGCTCACAACGCGTTACAACTATATGAGTTAGCCTGAACAACTGCCATTACGATAAACCGTTCACTGTACTTACTCTCACACACGTTACAACTATATGAGTTAGCATGAACAACTGCCATTACGGTAAAGAGTTCACTGTACTTCCTCTCACACATGTTACAACTATATGAGTTAGGAGGAACAACTGCCATTACGTTAAACAGTTCACTCTACTTACTCTCATACATGTTACAACTATATGAGTTAGCATGAACAACTGCCATTACGGTAAACAGTTCACTGTACTTACTCTCACAACACATTACAACTATATGAGTTAGCATGAACAACTGCAATTACGGTAAACAGTTCACTGTACTTACGCTCACAATGCGTTACAACTATATGAGTTAGCCTGAACAACTGCCATTACGATAAACCGTTCACTGTACTTACTCTCACACACGTTACAACTATATGAGTTAGCATGAACAACTGCCATTACGGTAAAGAGTTCGCTATACTTACTCTCACAACACGTTACAACTATATTAGTTAGCATGAAGAACTGCCATTACGGTAAACAGTTCACTGTACTTACTTTCATACATGTTACAATTATATGAGTTAGCCTGAACAACTGCCATTACGGTAAACAGTTCACTGTACTTTCTCTCACACACGTTACAACTATATGAGTTAGCATGAACAACTACCATTACGGTAAACAGTTCACTGTACTTACGCTCATACACGTTACACCTATATGAGATAGCATGAACAACTGCCATTACGGTAAACAGTTCACTGTACTTACTCTCATACATGTTACAACTATATGAGTTAGCATGAACAACTGCCATTACGGTAAAGAGTTCACTGTACTTCCTCTCACACATGTTACAACTATATGAGTTAGGAGGAACAACTGCCATTACGTTAAACAGTTCACTCTACTTACTCTCATACATGTTACAACTATATGAGTTAGCATGAACAACTGCCATTACGGTAAACAGTTCACTGTACTTACTCTCACAACACATTACAACTATATGAGTTAGCATGAACAACTGCCATTACGGTAAACAGTTCACTGTAGTTACTCGCACAACACGTTACAACTACATGAGTTAGCATGAACAACTGCCATTACGGTAAACAGTTCGCTGTACTTACTCTCACAACACGTTACAACTATATTAGTTAGCATGAATAACTGCCATTACGGTAAACAGTTCACTGTACTTACTTTCATACATGTTACAACTATATGAATTAGCATGAACAACTGCCATTACGGTAAACAGTTCACTCTACTTACTCTCACACACATTACAACTATATTATTTAGCATGAACAACTGCCATTACGGTAAACAGTTCACTGTACTTTCTCTCACACACGTTACAACTATATGAGTTAGCATGAACAACTACCATTACGGTAAACAGTTCACTGTACTTACGCTCATACACGTTACACCTATATGAGTTAGCATGAACAACTGCCATTACGGTAAACCGTTCACTGTAATTAGGTTCACACACGTTACATATATATGAGTTAGCATGAACAACTGCAATTACGGTAAACAGTTCACTGTACTTACGCTAACAACGCGTTACAACTATATGAGTTAGCCTGAACCACTGCCATTACGATAAACCGTTCACTGTACTTACTCTCACACACGTTACAACTATATGAGTTAGCATGAACAACTGCCATTACGGTAAAGAGTTCACTGTACTTACTCTCACACACGTTACAACTATATGAGTTAGCATGAACAACTGCCATTACGGTAAAGAGTTCACTGTACTTCCTCTCACACATGTTACAACTATATGAGTTAGGAGGAACAACTGCCATTACGTTAAACAGTTCACTCTACTTCCTCTAATACATGTTACAACTATATGAGTTAGCATGAACAACTGCCATTACGGTAAACAGTTCACTGTACTTACTCTCACAACACATTACAACTATATGAGTTAGCATGAACAACTGCCATTACGGTAAACAGTTCACTGTACTTACTTTCATACATGTTACAACTATATGAGTTAGCCTGAACAACTGCCATTACGGTAAACAGTTCACTGTACTTTCTCTCACACACGTTACAACTATATGAGTTAGCATGAAGAACTGCCATTACGGTAAACAGTTCACTGTACTTACTTTCATACATGTTACAACTATATGAGTTAGCCTGAACAACTGCCATTACGGTAAACAGTTCACTGTACTTTCTCTCACACACGTTACAACTATATGAGTTAGCAAGAACAACTACCATTACGGTAAACAGTTCACTGTACTTACTCTCATACATGTTACAACTATATGAGTTAGCATGAACAACTGCAATTATGGTAAACAGTTCACTGTACTTACACTCACAATGCGTTACAACTATATGAGTTAGCCTGAACAACTGCCATTATGATAAACCGTTCACTGTACTTACTCTCACACACGTTACAACTATATGAGTTAGCATGAACAACTGCCATTACGGTAAAGAGTTCACTGTACTTCCTCTCACACATGTTACAACTATATGAGTTAGCATGAACAACTGCCATTACGGTAAACAGTTCACTGTACTTACTCACACAACACGTTACAACTATATGAGTTAGCATGAACAACTGCAATTACGGTAAACAGTTCACTGTACTTACGCTCACAACGCGTTACAACTATATGAGTTAGCCTGAACAACTGCCATTACGATAAACAGTTCGCTGTACTTACTCTCACAACAAGTTACAACTATATTAGTTAGCATGAACAACTGCCATTACGGTAAACAGTTCACTGTACTTACTTTCATACATGTTACAACTATATGAGTTAGCCTGAACAACTGCCATTACGGTAAACAGTTCACTGTACTTTCTCTCACACACGTTACAACTATATGTTTTAGCATGAACAACTACCACTACAGTAAACAGTTCACTGTACTTACGCTCATACACGTTACACCTATATGAATTAGCATGAACAACTGCCATTACGGTAAACAGTTCACTGTACTTACTCTCATACATGTTACAACTATATGAGTTAGCATGAACAACTGCAATTACGGTAAACAATTCACTGTACTTACGCTCACAATGCGTTACAACTATATGAGTTAGCCTGAACAACTGCCATTACGATAAACCGTTCACTGTACTTACTCTCACACACGTTACAACTAAATGAATTAGCATGAACAACTGCCATTACGGTAAAGAGTTCACTGTACTTCCTCTCACACATGTTACAACTATATGAGCTAGGGTAAACAACTGCCATTACGTTAAACAGTTCACTCTACTTACTCTCATACATTTTACAACTATATGAATTAGCATGAACAACTGCCCTTATGGTAAACAGCTCGCTGTACTTACTCTCACACACGTTACAACTATATGAGTTAGCATGAACAACTGCCATTACGGTAAACAGTTCACTGTACTTACGCTAACAACGCGTTACAACTATATGAGTTAGCCTGAACAACTGCCATTACAATAAACCGTTCACTGTACTTACTCTCACACACGTTACAACTATATGAGTTAGCATGAACAACTGCCATTACGGTAAAGAGTTCACTGTACTTCCTCTCACACATGTTACAACTATATGAGTTAGGAGGAACAACTGCCATTACGTTAAACAGTTCACTCTACTTACTCTCATACATGTTACAACTATATGAGTTAGCATGAACAACTGCCATTATGGTAAACAGTTCACTGTACTTACTCTCACAACACATTACAACTATATGAGTTAGCATGAACAACTGCAATTATGGTAAACAGTTCACTGTACTTACGCTCACAATGCGTTACAACTATATGAGTTAGCCTGAACAACTGCCATTACGATAAACCGTTCACTGTACTTACTCTCATACATGTTACAACTATATGAGTTAGCATGAACAACTGCCATTACGGTAAAGAGTTCACTGTACTTCCTCTCACACATGTTACAACTATATGAGTTAGGAGGAACAACTGCCATTACGTTAAACAGTTCACTCTACTTACTCTCATACATGTTACAACTATATGAGTTAGCATGAACAACTGCCATTACGGTAAACAGTTCACTGTACTTACTCTCACAACACATTACAACTATATGAGTTAGCATGAACAACTGCCATTACGGTAAACAGTTCACTGTAGTTACTCGCACAACACGTTACAACTACATGAGTTAGCATGAACAACTGCCATTACGGTAAACAGTTCGCTGTACTTACTCTCACAACACGTTACAACTATATTAGTTAGCATGAATAACTGCCATTACGGTAAACAGTTCACTGTACTTACTTTCATACATGTTACAACTATATGAATTAGCATGAACAACTGCCCTTATGGTAAACAGCTCGCTGTACTTACTCTCACACACGTTACAACTATATGAGTTAGCATGAGCAACTGCCCTTACGGTAAACAGTTCGCTGTACTTACTCTCACACACGTTACAACTATATGAGTTAGCATGAACAAGTGCCATTATGGTAAACAGTTCGCTGTACTTACTCTCAGACATGTTACAACTATATGAGTTAGCATGAACAACTGCCATTACGGTAAACAGTTCGCTGTACTTACTCTCACACACGTTACAACTATATGAGTTAGCATGAACAACTGCCATTACGGTAAAGAGTTCACTGTACTTCCTCTCACACATGTTATAACTATATGAGTTAGCATGAACAACTGCCATTACGGTAAACAGTTCACTGTACTTACTCTCACAACAAATTACAACTATATGAGTTAGCATGAACAACTGCCATTACGGTAAACAGTTCACTGTACTTACTCTCACAACACATTACAACTATATGAGTTAGCATGAACAACTGCCATTACGGTAAACAGTTCACTGTACTTACTCACACAACACGTTACAACTACATGAGTTAGCATGAACAACTGCCATTACGGTAAACAGTTCGCTGTACCTACTCTCACAACAAGTTACAACTATATTAGTTAGCATGAACAACTGCCATTACGGTAAACAGTTCACTGTACTTACTTTCATACATATTACAACTATATGAGTTAGCCTGAACAACTGCCATTACGGTAAACAGTTCACTGTACTTTCTCTCACACACGTTACAACTATATGAGTTAGCATGAACAACTACCACTACAGTAAACAGTTCACTGTACTTACGCTCATACACGTTACACCTATATGAATTAGCATGAACAACTGCCATTACGGTAAACAGTTCACTGTACTTACTCTCATACATGTTACAACTATATGAGTTAGCCTGAACAACTGCCATTACGATAAACCGTTCACTGTACTTACTCTCACACACGTTACAACTATATGAATTAGCATGAACAACTGCCATTACGGTAAAGAGTTCACTGTACTTCCTCTCACACATGTTACAACTATATGAGTTAGGAGGAACAACTGCCATTACGTTAAACAGTTCACTCTACTTACTCTCATACATTTTACAACTATATGAATTAGCATGAACAACTGCCCTTATGGTAAACAGCTCGCTGTACTTACTCTCACACACGTTACAACTATATGAGTTAGCATGAACAACTACCATTACGGTAAACAGTTCACTGTACTTACGCTCATACACGTTACACCTATATGAGATAGCATGAACAACTGCCATTACGGTAAACAGTTCACTGTACTTACTCTCATACATGTTACAACTATATGAGTTAGGAGGAACAACTGCCATTACGTTAAACAGTTCACTCTACTTACTCTCATACATGTTACAACTATATGAGTTAGCATGAACAACTGCCATTACGGTAAACAGTTCACTGTACTTACTCACACAACACGTTACAACTATATGAGTTAGCATGAACAACTGCAATTACGGTAAACAGTTCACTGTACTTACGCTCACAACGCGTTACAACTATATGAGTTAGCCTGAACAACTGCCATTACGATAAACCGTTAACTGTACTTACTCTCATACATGTTACAACTATATGAGTTAGCATGAACAACTGCCATTACGGTAAACAGTTCACTCTACTTACTCTCACACACATTACAACTATATTATTTAGCATGAACAACTGCCATTACGGTAAACAGTTCACTGTACTTTCTCTCACACACGTTACAACTATATGAGTTAGCATGAACAACTACCATTACGGTAAACAGTTCACTGTACTTACGCTCATACACGTTACACCTATATGAGTTAGCATGAACAACTGCCATTACGGTAAACCGTTCACTGTAATTAGGTTCACACACGTTACATATATATGAGTTAGCATGAACAACTGCAATTACGGTAAACAGTTCACTGTACTTACGCTAACAACGCGTTACAACTATATGAGTTAGCCTGAACCACTGCCATTACGATAAACCGTTCACTGTACTTACTCTCACACACGTTACAACTATATGAGTTAGCATGAACAACTGCCATTACGGTAAAGAGTTCACTGTACTTACTCTCACACACGTTACAACTATATGAGTTAGCATGAACAACTGCCATTACGGTAAAGAGTTCACTGTACTTCCTCTCACACATGTTACAACTATATGAGTTAGGAGGAACACCTGCCATTACGTTAAACAGTTCACTCTACTTCCTCTAATACATGTTACAACTATATGAGTTAGCATGAACAACTGCCATTACGGTAAACAGTTCACTGTACTTACTCTCACAACACATTACAACTATATGAGTTAGCATGAACAACTGCCATTACGGTAAACAGTTCACTGTACTTACTTTCATACATGTTACAACTATATGAGTTAGCCTGAACAACTGCCATTACGGTAAAGAGTTCACTGTACTTTCTCTCACACACGTTACAACTATATGAGTTAGCATGAAGAACTGCCATTACGGTAAACAGTTCACTGTACTTACTTTCATACATGTTACAACTATATGAGTTAGCCTGAACAACTGCCATTACGGTAAACAGTTCACTGTACTTTCTCTCACACACGTTACAACTATATGAGTTAGCAAGAACAACTACCATTACGGTAAACAGTTCACTGTACTTACTCTCATACATGTTACAACTATATGAGTTAGCATGAACAACTGCAATTATGGTAAACAGTTCACTGTACTTACACTCACAATGCGTTACAACTATATGAGTTAGCCTGAACAACTGCCATTATGATAAACCGTTCACTGTACTTACTCTCACACACGTTACAACTATATGAGTTAGCATGAACAACTGCCATTACGGTAAAGAGTTCACTGTACTTCCTCTCACACATGTTACAACTATATGAGTTAGGAGGAACAACTGCCATTATGTTAAACAGTTCACTCTACTTACTCTCATACATGTTACAACTATATGAGTTAGCATGAACAACTGCCATTACGGTAAACAGTTCACTATACTTACTCACACAACACGTTACAACTATATGAGTTAGCATGAACAACTGCAATTACGGTAAACAGTTCACTATACTTACGCTCACAACGCGTTACAACTATATGAGTTAGCCTGAACAACTGCCATTATGATAAACCGTTCACTGTACTTACTCTCACACACGTTACAACTATATGAGTTAGCATGAACAACTGCCATTACGGTAAAGAGTTCACTGTACTTCCTCTCACACATGTTACAACTATATGAGTTAGGAGGAACAACTGCCATTATGTTAAACAGTTCACTCTACTTACTCTCATACATGTTACAACTATATGAGTTAGCATGAACAACTGCCATTACGCTAAACAGTTCGCTGTACTTACTCTCACAACAACTTACAACTATACTAGTTAGCATGAACAACTGCCATTACGGTAAACAGTTCACTGTACTTACTTTCATACATGTTACAACTATATGAGTTAGCCTGAACAACTGCCATTACGGTAAACAGTTCACTGTACTTTCTCTCACACACGTTACAACTATATGAGTTAGCATGAACAACTACCACTACAGTAAACAGTTCACTGTACTTACGCTCATACACGTTACACCTATATGAATTAGCATGAACAACTGCCATTACGGTAAACAGTTCACTGTACTTACTCTCATACATGTTACAACTATATGAGTTAGCATGAACAACTGCAATTACGGTAAACAATTCACTGTACTTACGCTCACAATGCGTTACAACTATATGAGTTAGCCTGAACAACTGCCATTACGATAAACCGTTCACTGTACTTACTCTCACACACGTTACAACTATATGAATTAGCATGAACAACTGCCATTACGGTAAAGAGTTCACTGTACTTCCTCTCACACATGTTACAACTATATGAGCTAGGAGGAACAACTGCCATTACGTTAAACAGTTCACTCTACTTACTCTCATACATTTTACAACTATATGAATTAGCATGAACAACTGCCCTTATGGTAAACAGCTCGCTGTACTTACTCTCACACACGTTACAACTATATGAGTTAGCATGAACAACTGCCATTACGGTAAACAGTTCACTGTACTTACGCTCACAACGCGTTACAACTATATGAGTTAGCCTGAACAACTGCCATTACGATAAACCGTTCACTGTACTTACTCTCATACATGTTACAACTATATGAGTTAGCATGAACAACTGCCATTACGGTAAAGAGTTCACTGTACTTCCTCTCACACATGTTACAACTATATGAGTTAGGAGGAACAACTGCCATTACGTTAAACAGTTCATTCTACTTACTCTCATACATGTTACAACTATATGAGTTAGCATGAAAAACTGCCATTACGGTACACAGTTCACTGTACTTACTCTCACAACACATTACAACTATATGAGTTAGCATGAACAACTGCCATTACGGTAAACAGTTCACTGTAGTTACTCGCACAACACGTTACAACTACATGAGTTAGCATGAACAACTGCCATTACGGTAAACAGTTCGCTGTACTTACTCTCACAACACGTTACAACTATATTAGTTAGCATGAATAACTGCCATTACGGTAAACAGTTCACTGTACTTACTTTCATACATGTTACAACTATATGAATTAGCATGAACAACTGCCCTTATGGTAAACAGCTCGCTGTACTTACTCTCACACACGTTACAACTATATGAGTTAGCATGAGCAACTGCCCTTACGGTAAACAGTTCGCTGTACTTACTCTCACACACGTTACAACTATATGAGTTAGCATGAACAAGTGCCATTATGGTAAACAGTTCGCTGTACTTACTCTCAGACATGTTACAACTATATGAGTTAGCATGAACAACTGCCATTACGGTAAACAGTTCGCTGTACTTACTCTCACACACGTTACAACTATATGAGTTAGCATGAACAACTGCCATTACGGTAAAGAGTTCACTGTACTTCCTCTCACACATGTTATAACTATATGAGTTAGCATGAACAACTGCCATTACGGTAAACAGTTCACTGTACTTACTCTCACAACAAATTACAACTATATGAGTTAGCATGAACAACTGCCATTACGGTAAAGAGTTCACTGTACTTCCTCTCACACATGTTACAACTATATGAGTTAGCATGAACAACTGCCATTACGGTAAACAGTTCACTGTACTTACTCTCACAACAAATTACAACTATATGAGTTAGCATGAACAACTGCCATTACGGTAAACAGTTCACTGTACTTACTCTCACAACACATTACAACTATATGAGTTAGCATGAACAACTGCCATTACGGTAAACAGTTCACTGTACTTACTCACACAACACGTTACAACTACATGAGTTAGCATGAACAACTGCCATTACGGTAAACAGTTCGCTGTACTTCCTCTCACACATGTTACAACTATATGAGTTAGGAGGAACAACTGCCATTACGTTAAACAGTTCACTCTACTTACTCTCATACATTTTACAACTATATGAATTAGCATGAACAACTGCCCTTATGGTAAACAGCTCGCTGTACTTACTCTCACACACGTTACAACTATATGAGTTAGCATGAACAACTGCCATTACGGTAAACAGTTCACTGTACTTACGCTCACAACGCGTTACAACTATATGAGTTAGCCTGAACAACTGCCATTACGATAAACCGTTCACTGTACTTACTCTCACACACGTTACAACTATATGAGTTAGCATGAACAACTGCCATTACGGTAAAGAGTTCACTGTACTTCCTCTCACACATGTTACAACTATATGAGTTGGCATGAACAACTACCATTACGGTAAACAGTTCACTGTACTTACGCTCATACACGTTACACCTATATGAGATAGCATGAACAACTGCCATTACGGTAAACAGTTCACTGTACTTACTCTCATACATGTTACAACTATATGAGTTAGCATGAACAACTGCAATTACGGTAAACAGTTCACTGTACTTACACTCACAATGCGTTACAACTATATGAGTTAGCCTGAACAACTGCCATTATGATAAACCGTTCACTGTACTTACTCTCACACACGTTACAACTATATGAGTTAGCATGAACAACTGCCATTACGGTAAAGAGTTCACTGTACTTCCTCTCACACATGTTACAACTATATGAGTTAGGAGGAACAACTGCCATTACGTTAAACAGTTCACTCTACTTACTCTCATACATGTTACAACTATATGAGTTAGCATGAACAACTGCCATTACGGTAAACAGTGCACTGTACTTACTCACACAACACGTTACAACTATATGAGTTAGCATGAACAACTGCAATTACGGTAAACAGTTCACTGTACTTACGCTCACAACGCGTTACAACTATATGAGTTAGCCTGAACAACTGCCATTACGATAAACCGTTCACTGTACTTACTCTCATACATGTTACAACTATATGAGTTAGCATGAACAACTGCCATTACGGTAAACAGTTCACTCTACTTACTCTCACACACATTACAACTATATGAGTTAGCATGAACAACTACCATTACGGTAAACAGTTCACTGTACTTACGCTCATACACGTTACACCTATATGAGTTAGCATGAACAACTGCCATTACGGTAAACCGTTCACTGTAATTAGGTTCACACACGTTACATATATATGAGTTAGCATGAACAACTGCAATTACGGTAAACAGTTCACTGTACTTACGCTCACAACGCGTTACAACTATATGAGTTAGCCTGAACAACTGCCATTACGATAAACCGTTCACTGTACTTACTCTCACACACGTTACAACTATATGAGTTAGCATGAACAACTGCCATTACGGTAAAGAGTTCACTGTACTTACTCTCACACACGTTACAACTATATGAGTTAGCATGAACAACTGCCATTACGGTAAAGTGTTCACTGTACTTCCTCTCACACATGTTACAACTATATGAGTTAGGAGGAACAACTGCCATTACGTTAAACAGTTCACTCTACTTCCTCTCATACATGTTACAACTATATGAGTTAGCATGAACAACTGCCATTACGGTAAACAGTTCACTGTACTTACTCTCACAACACATTACAACTATATGAGTTAGCATGAACAACTGCCATTACGGTAAACAGTTCACTGTACTTACTTTCATACATGTTACAACTATATGAGTTAGCCTGAACAACTGCCATTACGGTAAACAGTTCACTGTACTTTCTCTCACACACGTTACAACTATATGAGTTAGCATGAAGAACTGCCATTACGGTAAACAGTTCACTGTACTTACTTTCATACATGTTACAACTATATAAGTTAGCCTGAACAACTGCCATTACGGTAAACAGTTCACTGTACTTACTCTCACACACGTTACAACTACATGAGTTAGCAAGAACAACTACCATTACGGTAAACAGTTCACTGTACTTACGCTCATACACGTTACACCTATATGAGTTAGCATGAACAACTGCCATTACGGTAAACAGTTCACTGTACTTACTCTCATACATGTTACAACTATATGAGTTAGCATGAACAACTGCAATTATGGTAAACAGTTCACTGTACTTACACTCACAATGCGTTACAACTATATGAGTTAGCCTGAACAACTGCCATTATGATAAACCGTTCACTGTACTTACTCTCACACACGTTACAACTATATGAGTTAGCATGAACAACTGCCATTACGGTAAAGAGTTCACTGTACTTCCTCTCACACATGTTACAACTATATGAGTTAGGAGGAACAACTGCCATTACGTTAAACAGTTCACTCTACTTACTCACACAACACGTTACAACTATATGAGTTAGCATGAACAACTGCAATTACGGTAAACAGTTCACTGTACTTACGCTCACAACGCGTTACAACTATATGAGTTAGCCTGAACAACTGCCATTACGATAAACCGTTAACTGTACTTACTCTCATACATGTTACAACTATATGAGTTAGCATGAACAACTGCCATTACGGTAAACAGTTCACTCTACTTACTCTCACACACATTACAACTATATTATTTAGCATGAACAACTGCCATTACGGTAAACAGTTCACTGTACTTTCTCTCACACACGTTACAACTATATGAGTTAGCATGAACAACTACCATTACGGTAAACAGTTCACTGTACTTACGCTCATACACGTTACACCTATATGAGTTAGCATGAACAACTGCCATTACGGTAAACCGTTCACTGTAATTAGGTTCACACACGTTACATATATATGAGTTAGCATGAACAACTGCAATTACGGTAAACAGTTCACTGTACTTACGCTAACAACGCGTTACAACTATATGAGTTAGCCTGAACAACTGCCATTACGATAAACCGTTCACTGTACTTACTCTCACACACGTTACAACTATATGAGTTAGCATGAACAACTGCCATTACGGTAAAGAGTTCACTGTACTTACTCTCACACACGTTACAACTATATGAGTTAGCATGAACAACTGCCATTACGGTAAAGAGTTCACTGTACTTCCTCTCACACATGTTACAACTATATGAGTTAGGAGGAACAACTGCCATTACGTTAAACAGTTCACTCTACTTCCTCTCATACATGTTACAACTATATGAGTTAGCATGAACAACTGCCATTACGGTAAACAGTTCACT
Organism: Lampris incognitus; assembly: GCF_029633865.1. Lineage (NCBI taxonomy): Eukaryota > Metazoa > Chordata > Actinopteri > Lampriformes > Lampridae > Lampris > Lampris incognitus. The sequence continues at coordinate 19,699 of NW_026611200.1, read as the reverse complement.
GTACTTACTCTCGCAACACATTACAACTATATGAGTTAGCATGAACAACTGCCATTACGGTAAACAGTTCACTGTACTTACTTTCATACATGTTACAACTATATGAGTTAGCCTGAACAACTGCCATTACGGTAAACAGTTCACTGTACTTTCTCTCACACACGTTACAACTATATGAGTTAGCATGAAGAACTGCCATTACGGTAAACAGTTCACTGTACTTACTTTCATACATGTTACAACTATATGAGTTAGCCTGAACAACTGCCATTACGGTAAACAGTTCACTGTACTTTCTCTCACACACGTTACAACTATATGAGTTAGCAAGAACAACTACCATTACGGTAAACAGTTCACTGTACTTACGCTCATACACGTTACACCTATATGAGTTAGCATGAACAACTGCCATTACGGTAAACAGTTCACTGTACTTACTCTCATACATGTTACAACTATATGAGTTAGCATGAACAACTGCAATTATGGTAAACAGTTCACTGTACTTACACTCACAATGCGTTACAACTATATGAATTAGCATGAACAACTGCCCTTATGGTAAACAGCTCGCTGTACTTACTCTCACACACGTTACAACTATATGAGTTAGCATGAACAACTGCCATTACGGTAAACAGTTCACTGTACTTACGCTCACAACGCGTTACAACTATATGAGTTAGCCTGAACAACTGCCATTACGATAAACCGTTCACTGTACTTACTCTCACACACGTTACAACTATATGAGTTAGCATGAACAACTGCCATTACGGTAAAGAGTTCACTGTACTTCCTCTCACACATGTTACAACTATATGAGTTGGCATGAACAACTACCATTACGGTAAACAGTTCACTCTACTTACGCTCATACACGTTACACCTATATGAGATAGCATGAACAACTGCCATTACGGTAAACAGTTCACTGTACTTACTCTCATACATGTTACAACTATATGAGTTAGCATGAACAACTGCAATTACGGTAAACAGTTCACTGTACTTACACTCACAATGCGTTACAACTATATGAGTTAGCCTGAACAACTGCCATTATGATAAACCGTTCACTGTACTTACTCTCACACACGTTACAACTATATGAGTTAGCATGAACAACTGCCATTACGGTAAAGAGTTCACTGTACTTCCTCTCACACATGTTACAACTATATGAGTTAGGAGGAACAACTGCCATTACGTTAAACAGTTCACTCTACTTACTCTCATACATGTTACAACTATATGAGTTAGCATGAACAACTGCCATTACGGTAAACAGTGCACTGTACTTACTCACACAACACGTTACAACTATATGAGTTAGCATGAACAACTGCAATTACGGTAAACAGTTCACTGTACTTACGCTCACAACGCGTTACAACTATATGAGTTAGCCTGAACAACTGCCATTACGATAAACCGTTCACTGTACTTACTCTCATACATGTTACAACTATATGAGTTAGCATGAACAACTGCCATTACGGTAAACAGTTCACTCTACTTACTCTCACACACATTACAACTATATTATTTAGCATGAACAACTGCCATTACGGTAAACAGTTCACTGTACTTTCTCTCACACACGTTACAACTATATGAGTTAGCATGAACAACTACCATTACGGTAAACAGTTCACTGTACTTACGCTCATACACGTTACACCTATATGAGTTAGCATGAACAACTGCCATTACGGTAAACCGTTCACTGTAATTAGGTTCACACACGTTACATATATATGAGTTAGCATGAACAACTGCAATTACGGTAAACAGTTCACTGTACTTACGCTCACAACGCGTTACAACTATATGAGTTAGCCTGAACAACTGCCATTACGATAAACCGTTCACTGTACTTACTCTCACACACGTTACAACTATATGAGTTAGCATGAACAACTGCCATTACGGTAAAGAGTTCACTGTACTTACTCTCACACACGTTACAACTATATGAGTTAGCATGAACAACTGCCATTACGGTAAAGTGTTCACTGTACTTCCTCTCACACATGTTACAACTATATGAGTTAGGAGGAACAACTGCCATTACGTTAAACAGTTCACTCTACTTCCTCTCATACATGTTACAACTATATGAGTTAGCATGAACAACTGCCATTACGGTAAACAGTTCACTGTACTTACTCTCACAACACATTACAACTATATGAGTTAGCATGAACAACTGCCATTACGGTAAACAGTTCACTGTACTTACTTTCATACATGTTACAACTATATGAGTTAGCCTGAACAACTGCCATTACGGTAAACAGTTCACTGTACTTTCTCTCACACACGTTACAACTATATGAGTTAGCATGAAGAACTGCCATTACGGTAAACAGTTCACTGTACTTACTTTCATACATGTTACAACTATATAAGTTAGCCTGAACAACTGCCATTACGGTAAACAGTTCACTGTACTTACTCTCACACACGTTACAACTACATGAGTTAGCAAGAACAACTACCATTACGGTAAACAGTTCACTGTACTTACGCTCATACACGTTACACCTATATGAGTTAGCATGAACAACTGCCATTACGGTAAACAGTTCACTGTACTTACTCTCATACATGTTACAACTATATGAGTTAGCATGAACAACTGCAATTATGGTAAACAGTTCACTGTACTTACACTCACAATGCGTTACAACTATATGAGTTAGCCTGAACAACTGCCATTATGATAAACCGTTCACTGTACTTACTCTCACACACGTTACAACTATATGAGTTAGCATGAACAACTGCCATTACGGTAAAGAGTTCACTGTACTTCCTCTCACACATGTTACAACTATATGAGTTAGGAGGAACAACTGCCATTACGTTAAACAGTTCACTCTACTTACTCACACAACACGTTACAACTATATGAGTTAGCATGAACAACTGCAATTACGGTAAACAGTTCACTGTACTTACGCTCACAACGCGTTACAACTATATGAGTTAGCCTGAACAACTGCCATTACGATAAACCGTTAACTGTACTTACTCTCATACATGTTACAACTATATGAGTTAGCATGAACAACTGCCATTACGGTAAACAGTTCACTCTACTTACTCTCACACACATTACAACTATATTATTTAGCATGAACAACTGCCATTACGGTAAACAGTTCACTGTACTTTCTCTCACACACGTTACAACTATATGAGTTAGCATGAACAACTACCATTACGGTAAACAGTTCACTGTACTTACGCTCATACACGTTACACCTATATGAGTTAGCATGAACAACTGCCATTACGGTAAACCGTTCACTGTAATTAGGTTCACACACGTTACATATATATGAGTTAGCATGAACAACTGCAATTACGGTAAACAGTTCACTGTACTTACGCTAACAACGCGTTACAACTATATGAGTTAGCCTGAACAACTGCCATTACGATAAACCGTTCACTGTACTTACTCTCACACACGTTACAACTATATGAGTTAGCATGAACAACTGCCATTACGGTAAAGAGTTCACTGTACTTACTCTCACACACGTTACAACTATATGAGTTAGCATGAACAACTGCCATTACGGTAAAGAGTTCACTGTACTTCCTCTCACACATGTTACAACTATATGAGTTAGGAGGAACAACTGCCATTACGTTAAACAGTTCACTCTACTTCCTCTCATACATGTTACAACTATATGAGTTAGCATGAACAACTGCCATTACGGTAAACAGTTCACTGTACTTACTCTCGCAACACATTACAACTATATGAGTTAGCATGAACAACTGCCATTACGGTAAACAGTTCACTGTACTTACTTTCATACATGTTACAACTATATGAGTTAGCCTGAACAACTGCCATTACGGTAAACAGTTCACTGTACTTTCTCTCACACACGTTACAACTATATGAGTTAGCATGAAGAACTGCCATTACGGTAAACAGTTCACTGTACTTACTTTCATACATGTTACAACTATATGAGTTAGCCTGAACAACTGCCATTACGGTAAACAGTTCACTGTACTTTCTCTCACACACGTTACAACTATATGAGTTAGCAAGAACAACTACCATTACGGTAAACAGTTCACTGTACTTACGCTCATACACGTTACACCTATATGAGTTAGCATGAACAACTGCCATTACGGTAAACAGTTCACTGTACTTACTCTCATACATGTTACAACTATATGAGTTAGCATGAACAACTGCAATTATGGTAAACAGTTCACTGTACTTACACTCACAATGCGTTACAACTATATGAGTTAGCCTGAACAACTGCCATTATGATAAACCGTTCACTGTACTTACTCTCACACACGTTACAACTATATGAGTTAGCATGAACAACTGCCATTACGGTAAAGAGTTCACTGTACTTCCTCTCACACATGTTACAACTATATGAGTTAGGAGGAACAACTGCCATTACGTTAAACAGTTCACACTACTTACTCTCATACATGTTACAACTATATGAGTTAGCATGAACAACTGCCATTACGGTAAACAGTTCACTGTACTTACTCACACAACACGTTACAACTATATGAGTTAGCATGAACAACTGCAATTACGGTAAACAGTTCACTGTACTTACGCTCACAACGCGTTACAACTATATGAGTTAGCCTGAACAACTGCCATTACGATAAACCGTTCACTGTACTTCCTCTCATACATGTTACAACTATATGAGTTAGCATGAACAACTGCCATTACGGTAAACAGTTCACTCTACTTACTCTCACACACATTACAACTATATTATTTAGCATGAACAACTGCCATTACGGTAAACAGTTCACTGTACTTTCTCTCACACACGTTACAACTATATGAGTTAGCATGAACAACTACCATTACGGTAAACAGTTCACTGTACTTACGCTCATACACGTTACACCTATATGAGTTAGCATGAACAACTGCCATTACGGTAAACCGTTCACTGTAATTAGGTTCACACACGTTACATATATATGAGTTAGCATGAACAACTGCAATTACGGTAAACAGTTCACTGTACTTACGCTCACAACGCGTTACAACTATATGAGTTAGCCTGAACAACTGCCATTACGATAAACCGTTCGCTGTACTTACTCTCACACACGTTACAACTATATGAGTTAGCATGAACAACTGCCATTACGGTAAAGAGTTCACTGTACTTACTCTCACACACGTTACAACTATATGAGTTAGCATGAACAACTGCCATTACGGTAAAGAGTTCACTGTACTTCCTCTCACACATGTTACAACTATATGAGTTAGGAGGAACAACTGCCATTACGTTAAACAGTTCACTCTACTTCCTCTCATACATGTTACAACTATATGAGTTAGCATGAACAACTGCCATTACGGTAAACAGTTCACTGTACTTACTCTCACAACACATTACAACTATATGAGTTAGCATGAACAACTGCCATTACGGTAAACAGTTCACTGTACTTACTTTCATACATGTTACAACTATATGAGTTAGCCTGAACAACTGCCATTACGGTAAACAGTTCACTGTACTTTCTCTCACACACGTTACAACTATATGAGTTAGGAGGAACAACTGCCATTACGTTAAACAGTTCACTCCACTTAATCTCATACATGTTACAACTATATGAGTTAGCATGAACAACTGCCATTACGGTAAACAGTTCGCTGTACTTACTCTCACACACGTTACAACTATAGGAGTTAGCATGAACAACTGCCATTACGGTAAAGAGTTCACTGTACTTCCTCTCACACATGTTACAACTATATGAGTTAGCATGAACAACTGCCATTACGGTAAACAGTTCACTGTACTTACTCTCACAACAAATTACAACTATATGAGTTAGCATGAACAACTGCCATTACGGTAAACAGTTCACTGTACTTACTCTCACAACACATTACAACTATATGAGTTAGCATGAACAACTGCCATTACGGTAAACAGTTCACTGTACTTACTCACACAACACGTTACAACTACATGAGTTAGCATGAACAACTGCCATTACGGTAAACAGTTCGCTGTACTTACTCTCACAACAAGTTACAACTATATTAGTTAGCATGAACAACTGCCATTACGGTAAACAGTTCACTGTACTTACTTTCATACATGTTACAACTATATGAGTTAGCCTGAACAACTGCCATTACGGTAAACAGTTCACTGTACTTTCTCTCACACACGTTACAACTATATGAGTTAGCATGAACAACTACCACTACAGTAAACAGTTCACTGTACTTACGCTCATACACGTTACACCTATATGAATTAGCATGAACAACTGCCATTACGGTAAACAGTTCACTGTACTTACTCTCATACATGTTACAACTATATGAGTTAGCATGAACAACTGCAATTACGGTAAACAATTCACTGTACTTACGCTCACAATGCGTTACAACTATATGAGTTAGCCTGAACAACTGCCATTACGATAAACCGTTCACTGTACTTACTCTCACACACGTTACAACTATATGAATTAGCATGAACAACTGCCATTACGGTAAAGAGTTCACTGTACTTCCTCTCACACATGTTACAACTATATGAGTTAGGAGGAACAACTGCCATTACGTTAAACAGTTCACTCTACTTACTCTCATACATTTTACAACTATATGAATTAGCATGAACAACTGCCCTTATGGTAAACAGCTCGCTGTACTTACTCTCACACACGTTACAACTATATGAGTTAGCATGAACAACTGCCATTACGGTAAACAGTTCACTGTACTTACGCTCACAACGCGTTACAACTATATGAGTTAGCCTGAACAACTGCCATTACGATAAACCGTTCACTGTACTTACTCTCACACACGTTACAACTATATGAGTTAGCATGAACAACTGCCATTACGGTAAAGAGTTCACTGTACTTCCTCTCACACATGTTACAACTATATGAGTTAGGAGGAACAACTGCCATTACGTTAAACAGTTCACTCTACTTACTCTCATACATGTTACAACTATATGAGTTAGCATGAACAACTGCCATTACGGTAAACAGTTCACTGTACTTACTCTCACAACACATTACAACTATATGAGTTAGCATGAACAACTGCAATTACGGTAAACAGTTCACTGTACTTACGCTCACAATGCGTTACAACTATATGAGTTAGCCTGAACAACTGCCATTACGATAAACCGTTCACTGTACTTACTCTCACACACGTTACAACTATATGAGTTAGCATGAACAACTGCCATTACGGTAAAGAGTTCGCTATACTTACTCTCACAACACGTTACAACTATATTAGTTAGCATGAAGAACTGCCATTACGGTAAACAGTTCACTGTACTTACTTTCATACATGTTACAACTATATGAGTTAGCCTGAACAACTGCCATTACGGTAAACAGTTCACTGTACTTTCTCTCACACACGTTACAACTATATGAGTTAGCATGAACAACTACCATTACGGTAAACAGTTCACTGTACTTACGCTCATACACGTTACACCTATATGAGATAGCATGAACAACTGCCATTACGGTAAACAGTTCACTGTACTTACTCTCATACATGTTACAACTATATGAGTTAGCATGAACAACTGCCATTACGGTAAAGAGTTCACTGTACTTCCTCTCACACATGTTACAACTATATGAGTTAGGAGGAACAACTGCCATTACGTTAAACAGTTCACTCTACTTACTCTCATACATGTTACAACTATATGAGTTAGCATGAACAACTGCCATTACGGTAAACAGTTCACTGTACTTACTCTCACAACACATTACAACTATATGAGTTAGCATGAACAACTGCCATTACGGTAAACAGTTCACTGTAGTTACTCGCACAACACGTTACAACTACATGAGTTAGCATGAACAACTGCCATTACGGTAAACAGTTCGCTGTACTTACTCTCACAACACGTTACAACTATATTAGTTAGCATGAATAACTGCCATTACGGTAAACAGTTCACTGTACTTACTTTCATACATGTTACAACTATATGAATTAGCATGAACAACTGCCCTTATGGTAAACAGCTCGCTGTACTTACTCTCACACACGTTACAACTATATGAGTTAGCATGAGCAAAAGCCCTTACGGTAAACAGTTCGCTGTACTTACTCTCACACACGTTACAACTATATGAGTTAGCATGAACAAGTGCCATTATGGTAAACAGTTCGCTGTACTTACTCTCAGACATGTTACAACTATATGAGTTAGCATGAACAACTGCCATTACGGTAAACAGTTCGCTGTACTTACTCTCACACACGTTACAACTATATGAGTTAGCATGAACAACTGCCATTACGGTAAAGAGTTCACTGTACTTCCTCTCACACATGTTATAACTATATGAGTTAGCATGAACAACTGCCATTACAGTAAACAGTTCACTGTACTTACTCTCACAACAAATTACAACTATATGAGTTAGCATGAACAACTGCCATTACGGTAAACAGTTCACTGTACTTACTCTCACAACACATTACAACTATATGAGTTAGCATGAACAACTGCCATTACGGTAAACAGTTCACTGTACTTACTCACACAACACGTTACAACTACATGAGTTAGCATGAACAACTGCCATTACGGTAAACAGTTCGCTGTACTTACTCTCACAACAAGTTACAACTATATTAGTTAGCATGAACAACTGCCATTACGGTAAACAGTTCACTGTACTTACTTTCATACATGTTACAACTATATGAGTTAGCCTGAACAACTGCCATTACGGTAAACAGTTCACTGTACTTTCTCTCACACACGTTACAACTATATGAGTTAGCATGAACAACTACCACTACAGTAAACAGTTCACTGTACTTACGCTCATACACGTTACACCTATATGAATTAGCATGAACAACTGCCATTACGGTAAACAGTTCACTGTACTTACTCTCATACATGTTACAACTATATGAGTTAGCCTGAACAACTGCCATTACGATAAACCGTTCACTGTACTTACTCTCACACACGTTACAACTATATGAATTAGCATGAACAACTGCCATTACGGTAAAGAGTTCACTGTACTTCCTCTCACACATGTTACAACTATATGAGTTAGGAGGAACAACTGCCATTACGTTAAACAGTTCACTCTACTTACTCTCATACATTTTACAACTATATGAATTAGCATGAACAACTGCCCTTATGGTAAACAGCTCGCTGTACTTACTCTCACACACGTTACAACTATATGAGTTAGCATGAACAACTGCCATTACGGTAAACAGTTCACTGTACTTACGCTCACAACGCGTTACAACTATATGAGTTAGCCTGAACAACTGCCATTACGATAAACCGTTCACTGTACTTACTCTCACACACGTTACAACTATATGAGTTAGCATGAACAACTGCCATTACGGTAAAGAGTTCACTGTACTTCCTCTCACACATGTTACAACTATATGAGTTAGGAGGAACAACTGCCATTACGTTAAACAGTTCACTCTACTTACTCTCATACATGTTACAACTATATGAGTTAGCATGAACAACTGCCATTACGGTAAACAGTTCACTGTACTTACTCTCACAACACATTACAACTATGTGAGTTAGCATGAACAACTGCAATTACGGTAAACAGTTCACTGTACTTACGCTCACAATGCGTTACAACTATATGAGTTAGCCTGAACAACTGCCATTACGATAAACCGTTCACTGTACTTACTCTCACACACGTTACAACTATATGAGTTAGCATGAACAACTGCCATTACGGTAAAGACTTCGCTATACTTACTCTCACAACACGTTACAACTATATTAGTTAGCATGAAGAACTGCCATTACGGTAAACAGTTCACTGTACTTACTTTCATACATGTTACAACTATATGAGTTAGCCTGAACAACTGCCATTACGGTAAACAGTTCACTGTACTTTCTCTCACACACGTTACAACTATATGAGTTAGCATGAACAACTACCATTACGGTAAACAGTTCACTGTACTTACGCTCATACACGTTACACCTATATGAGATAGCATGAACAACTGCCATTACGGTAAACAGTTCACTGTACTTACTCTCATACATGTTACAACTATATGAGTTAGGAGGAACAACTGCCATTACGTTAAACAGTTCACTCTACTTACTCTCATACATGTTACAACTATATGAGTTAGCATGAACAACTGCCATTACGGTAAACAGTTCACTGTACTTACTCACACAACACGTTACAACTATATGAGTTAGCATGAACAACTGCAATTACGGTAAACAGTTCACTGTACTTACGCTCACAACGCGTTACAACTATATGAGTTAGCCTGAACAACTGCCATTACGATAAACCGTTAACTGTACTTACTCTCATACATGTTACAACTATATGAGTTAGCATGAACAACTGCCATTACGGTAAACAATTCACTGTACTTACGCTCACAATGCGTTACAACTATATGAGTTAGCCTGAACAACTGCCATTACGATAAACCGTTCACTGTACTTACTCTCACACACGTTACAACTATATGAGTTAGCATGAACAACTGCCATTACGGTAAAGAGTTCGCTATACTTACTCTCACAACACGTTACAACTATATTAGTTAGCATGAAGAACTGCCATTACGGTAAACAGTTCACTGTACTTACTTTCATACATGTTACAACTATATGAGTTAGCCTGAACAACTGCCATTACGGTAAACAGTTCACTGTACTTTCTCTCACACACGTTACAACTATATGAGTTAGCATGAACAACTACCATTACGGTAAACAGTTCACTGTACTTACGCTCATACACGTTACACCTATATGAGATAGCATGAACAACTGCCATTACGGTAAACAGTTCACTGTACTTACTCTCATACATGTTACAACTATATGAGTTAGCATGAACAACTGCCATTACGGTAAAGAGTTCACTGTACTTCCTCTCACACATGTTACAACTATATGAGTTAGGAGGAACAACTGCCATTACGTTAAACAGTTCACTCTACTTACTCTCATACATGTTACAACTATATGAGTTAGCATGAACAACTGCCATTACGGTAAACAGTTCACTGTACTTACTCTCACAACACATTACAACTATATGAGTTAGCATGAACAACTGCCATTACGGTAAACAGTTCACTGTAGTTACTCGCACAACACGTTACAACTACATGAGTTAGCATGAACAACTGCCATTACGGTAAACAGTTCGCTGTACTTACTCTCACAACACGTTACAACTATATTAGTTAGCATGAATAACTGCCATTACGGTAAACAGTTCACTGTACTTACTTTCATACATGTTACAACTATATGAATTAGCATGAACAACTGCCCTTATGGTAAACAGCTCGCTGTACTTACTCTCACACACGTTACAACTATATGAGTTAGCATGAGCAAAAGCCCTTACGGTAAACAGTTCGCTGTACTTACTCTCACACACGTTACAACTATATGAGTTAGCATGAACAAGTGCCATTATGGTAAACAGTTCGCTGTACTTACTCTCAGACATGTTACAACTATATGAGTTAGCATGAACAACTGCCATTACGGTAAACAGTTCGCTGTACTTACTCTCACACACGTTACAACTATATGAGTTAGCATGAACAACTGCCATTACGGTAAAGAGTTCACTGTACTTCCTCTCACACATGTTATAACTATATGAGTTAGCATGAACAACTGCCATTACGGTAAACAGTTCACTGTACTTACTCTCACAACAAATTACAACTATATGAGTTAGCATGAACAACTGCCATTACGGTAAACAGTTCACTGTACTTACTCTCACAACACATTACAACTATATGAGTTAGCATGAACAACTGCCATTACGGTAAACAGTTCACTGTACTTACTCACACAACACGTTACAACTACATGAGTTAGCATGAACAACTGCCATTACGGTAAACAGTTCGCTGTACTTACTCTCACAACAAGTTACAACTATATTAGTTAGCATGAACAACTGCCATTACGGTAAACAGTTCACTGTACTTACTTTCATACATGTTACAACTATATGAGTTAGCCTGAACAACTGCCATTACGGTAAACAGTTCACTGTACTTTCTCTCACACACGTTACAACTATATGAGTTAGCATGAACAACTACCACTACAGTAAACAGTTCACTGTACTTACGCTCATACACGTTACACCTATATGAATTAGCATGAACAACTGCCATTACGGTAAACAGTTCACTGTACTTACTCTCATACATGTTACAACTATATGAGTTAGCCTGAACAACTGCCATTACGATAAACCGTTCACTGTACTTACTCTCACACACGTTACAACTATATGAATTAGCATGAACAACTGCCATTACGGTAAAGAGTTCACTGTACTTCCTCTCACACATGTTACAACTATATGAGTTAGGAGGAACAACTGCCATTACGTTAAACAGTTCACTCTACTTACTCTCATACATTTTACAACTATATGAATTAGCATGAACAACTGCCCTTATGGTAAACAGCTCGCTGTACTTACTCTCACACACGTTACAACTATATGAGTTAGCATGAACAACTGCCATTACGGTAAACAGTTCACTGTACTTACGCTCACAACGCGTTACAACTATATGAGTTAGCCTGAACAACTGCCATTACGATAAACCGTTCACTGTACTTACTCTCACACACGTTACAACTATATGAGTTAGCATGAACAACTGCCATTACGGTAAAGAGTTCACTGTACTTCCTCTCACACATGTTACAACTATATGAGTTAGGAGGAACAACTGCCATTACGTTAAACAGTTCACTCTACTTACTCTCATACATGTTACAACTATATGAGTTAGCATGAACAACTGCCATTACGGTAAACAGTTCACTGTACTTACTCTCACAACACATTACAACTATGTGAGTTAGCATGAACAACTGCAATTACGGTAAACAGTTCACTGTACTTACGCTCACAATGCGTTACAACTATATGAGTTAGCCTGAACAACTGCCATTACGATAAACCGTTCACTGTACTTACTCTCACACACGTTACAACTATATGAGTTAGCATGAACAACTGCCATTACGGTAAAGACTTCGCTATACTTACTCTCACAACACGTTACAACTATATTAGTTAGCATGAAGAACTGCCATTACGGTAAACAGTTCACTGTACTTACTTTCATACATGTTACAACTATATGAGTTAGCCTGAACAACTGCCATTACGGTAAACAGTTCACTGTACTTTCTCTCACACACGTTACAACTATATGAGTTAGCATGAACAACTACCATTACGGTAAACAGTTCACTGTACTTACGCTCATACACGTTACACCTATATGAGATAGCATGAACAACTGCCATTACGGTAAACAGTTCACTGTACTTACTCTCATACATGTTACAACTATATGAGTTAGGAGGAACAACTGCCATTACGTTAAACAGTTCACTCTACTTACTCTCATACATGTTACAACTATATGAGTTAGCATGAACAACTGCCATTACGGTAAACAGTTCACTGTACTTACTCACACAACACGTTACAACTATATGAGTTAGCATGAACAACTGCAATTACGGTAAACAGTTCACTGTACTTACGCTCACAACGCGTTACAACTATATGAGTTAGCCTGAACAACTGCCATTACGATAAACCGTTAACTGTACTTACTCTCATACATGTTACAACTATATGAGTTAGCATGAACAACTGCCATTACGGTAAACAGTTCACTCTACTTACTCTCACACACATTACAACTATATTATTTAGCATGAACAACTGCCATTACGGTAAACAGTTCACTGTACTTTCTCTCACACACGTTACAACTATATGAGTTAGCATGAACAACTACCATTACGGTAAACAGTTCACTGTACTTACGCTCATACACGTTACACCTATATGAGTTAGCATGAACAACTGCCATTACGGTAAACCGTTCACTGTAATTAGGTTCACACACGTTACATATATATGAGTTAGCATGAACAACTGCAATTACGGTAAACAGTTCACTGTACTTACGCTAACAACGCGTTACAACTATATGAGTTAGCCTGAACCACTGCCATTACGATAAACCGTTCACTGTACTTACTCTCACACACGTTACAACTATATGAGTTAGCATGAACAACTGCCATTACGGTAAAGAGTTCACTGTACTTACTCTCACACACGTTACAACTATATGAGTTAGCATGAACAACTGCCATTACGGTAAAGAGTTCACTGTACTTCCTCTCACACATGTTACAACTATATGAGTTAGGAGGAACAACTGCCATTACGTTAAACAGTTCACTCTACTTCCTCTAATACATGTTACAACTATATGAGTTAGCATGAACAACTGCCATTACGGTAAACAGTTCACTGTACTTACTCTCACAACACATTACAACTATATGAGTTAGCATGAACAACTGCCATTACGGTAAACAGTTCACTGTACTTACTTTCATACATGTTACAACTATATGAGTTAGCCTGAACAACTGCCATTACGGTAAACAGTTCACTGTACTTTCTCTCACACACGTTACAACTATATGAGTTAGCATGAAGAACTGCCATTACGGTAAACAGTTCACTGTACTTACTTTCATACATGTTACAACTATATGAGTTAGCCTGAACAACTGCCATTACGGTAAACAGTTCACTGTACTTTCTCTCACACACGTTACAACTATATGAGTTAGCAAGAACAACTACCATTACGGTAAACAGTTCACTGTACTTACTCTCATACATGTTACAACTATATGAGTTAGCATGAACAACTGCAATTATGGTAAACAGTTCACTGTACTTACACTCACAATGCGTTACAACTATATGAGTTAGCCTGAACAACTGCCATTATGATAAACCGTTCACTGTACTTACTCTCACACACGTTACAACTATATGAGTTAGCATGAACAACTGCCATTACGGTAAAGAGTTCACTGTACTTCCTCTCACACATGTTACAACTATATGAGTTAGCATGAACAACTGCCATTACGGTAAACAGTTCACTGTACTTACTCACACAACACGTTACAACTATATGAGTTAGCATGAACAACTGCAATTACGGTAAACAGTTCACTGTACTTACGCTCACAACGCGTTACAACTATATGAGTTAGCCTGAACAACTGCCATTACGATAAACAGTTCGCTGTACTTACTCTCACAACAAGTTACAACTATATTAGTTAGCATGAACAACTGCCATTACGGTAAACAGTTCACTGTACTTACTTTCATACATGTTACAACTATATGAGTTAGCCTGAACAACTGCCATTACGGTAAACAGTTCACTGTACTTTCTCTCACACACGTTACAACTATATGAGTTAGCATGAACAACTACCACTACAGTAAACAGTTCACTGTACGTACGCTCATACACGTTACACCTATATGAATTAGCATGAACAACTGCCATTACGGTAAACAGTTCACTGTACTTACTCTCATACATGTTACAACTATATGAGTTAGCATGAACAACTGCAATTACGGTAAACAATTCACTGTACTTACGCTCACAATGCGTTACAACTATATGAGTTAGCCTGAACAACTGCCATTACGATAAACCGTTCACTGTACTTACTCTCACACACGTTACAACTATATGAATTAGCATGAACAACTGCCATTACGGTAAAGAGTTCACTGTACTTCCTCTCACACATGTTACAACTATATGAGCTAGGGTAAACAACTGCCATTACGTTAAACAGTTCACTCTACTTACTCTCATACATTTTACAACTATATGAATTAGCATGAACAACTGCCCTTATGGTAAACAGCTCGCTGTACTTACTCTCACACACGTTACAACTATATGAGTTAGCATGAACAACTGCCATTACGGTAAACAGTTCACTGTACTTACGCTCACAACGCGTTACAACTATATGAGTTAGCCTGAACAACTGCCATTACGATAAACCGTTCACTGTACTTACTCTCACACACGTTACAACTATATGAGTTAGCATGAACAACTGCCATTACGGTAAAGAGTTCACTGTACTTCCTCTCACACATGTTACAACTATATGAGTTAGGAGGAACAACTGCCATTACGTTAAACAGTTCACTCTACTTACTCTCATACATGTTACAACTATATGAGTTAGCATGAACAACTGCCATTATGGTAAACAGTTCACTGTACTTACTCTCACAACACATTACAACTATATGAGTTAGCATGAACAACTGCAATTATGGTAAACAGTTCACTGTACTTACGCTCACAATGCGTTACAACTATATGAGTTAGCCTGAACAACTGCCATTACGATAAACCGTTCACTGTACTTACTCTCATACATGTTACAACTATATGAGTTAGCATGAACAACTGCCATTACGGTAAAGAGTTCACTGTACTTCCTCTCACACATGTTACAACTATATGAGTTAGGAGGAACAACTGCCATTACGTTAAACAGTTCACTCTACTTACTCTCATACATGTTACAACTATATGAGTTAGCATGAACAACTGCCATTACGGTAAACAGTTCACTGTACTTACTCTCACAACACATTACAACTATATGAGTTAGCATGAACAACTGCCATTACGGTAAACAGTTCACTGTAGTTACTCGCACAACACGTTACAACTACATGAGTTAGCATGAACAACTGCCATTACGGTAAACAGTTCGCTGTACTTACTCTCACAACACGTTACAACTATATTAGTTAGCATGAATAACTGCCATTACGGTAAACAGTTCACTGTACTTACTTTCATACATGTTACAACTATATGAATTAGCATGAACAACTGCCCTTATGGTAAACAGCTCGCTGTACTTACTCTCACACACGTTACAACTATATGAGTTAGCATGAGCAACTGCCCTTACGGTAAACAGTTCGCTGTACTTACTCTCACACACGTTACAACTATATGAGTTAGCATGAACAAGTGCCATTATGGTAAACAGTTCGCTGTACTTACTCTCAGACATGTTACAACTATATGAGTTAGCATGAACAACTGCCATTACGGTAAACAGTTCGCTGTACTTACTCTCACACACGTTACAACTATATGAGTTAGCATGAACAACTGCCATTACGGTAAAGAGTTCACTGTACTTCCTCTCACACATGTTATAACTATATGAGTTAGCATGAACAACTGCCATTACGGTAAACAGTTCACTGTACTTACTCTCACAACAAATTACAACTATATGAGTTAGCATGAACAACTGCCATTACGGTAAACAGTTCACTGTACTTACTCTCACAACACATTACAACAATATGAGTTAGCATGAACAACTGCCATTACGGTAAACAGTTCACTGTACTTACTCACACAACACGTTACAACTACATGAGTTAGCATGAACAACTGCCATTACGGTAAACAGTTCGCTGTACTTACTCTCACAACAAGTTACAACTATATTAGTTAGCATGAACAACTGCCATTACGGTAAACAGTTCACTGTACTTACTTTCATACATATTACAACTATATGAGTTAGCCTGAACAACTGCCATTACGGTAAACAGTTCACTGTACTTTCTCTCACACACGTTACAACTATATGAGTTAGCATGAACAACTACCACTACAGTAAACAGTTCACTGTACTTACGCTCATACACGTTACACCTATATGAATTAGCATGAACAACTGCCATTACGGTAAACAGTTCACTGTACTTACTCTCATACATGTTACAACTATATGAGTTAGCCTGAACAACTGCCATTACGATAAACCGTTCACTGTACTTACTCTCACACACGTTACAACTATATGAATTAGCATGAACAACTGCCATTACGGTAAAGAGTTCACTGTACTTCCTCTCACACATGTTACAACTATATGAGTTAGGAGGAACAACTGCCATTACGTTAAACAGTTCACTCTACTTACTCTCATACATTTTACAACTATATGAATTAGCATGAACAACTGCCCTTATGGTAAACAGCTCGCTGTACTTACTCTCACACACGTTACAACTATATGAGTTAGCATGAACAACTACCATTACGGTAAACAGTTCACTGTACTTACGCTCATACACGTTACACCTATATGAGATAGCATGAACAACTGCCATTACGGTAAACAGTTCACTGTACTTACTCTCATACATGTTACAAGTATATGAGTTAGGAGGAACAACTGCCATTACGTTAAACAGTTCACTCTACTTACTCTCATACATGTTACAACTATATGAGTTAGCATGAACAACTGCCATTACGGTAAACAGTTCACTGTACTTACTCACACAACACGTTACAACTATATGAGTTAGCATGAACAACTGCAATTACGGTAAACAGTTCACTGTACTTACGCTCACAACGCGTTACAACTATATGAGTTAGCCTGAACAACTGCCATTACGATAAACCGTTAACTGTACTTACTCTCATACATGTTACAACTATATGACTTAGCATGAACAACTGCCATTACGGTAAACAGTTCACTCTACTTACTCTCACACACATTACAACTATATTATTTAGCATGAACAACTGCCATTACGGTAAACAGTTCACTGTACTTTCTCTCACACACGTTACAACTATATGAGTTAGCATGAACAACTACCATTACGGTAAACAGTTCACTGTACTTACGCTCATACACGTTACACCTATATGAGTTAGCATGAACAACTGCCATTACGGTAAACCGTTCACTGTAATTAGGTTCACACACGTTACATATATATGAGTTAGCATGAACAACTGCAATTACGGTAAACAGTTCACTGTACTTACGCTAACAACGCGTTACAACTATATGAGTTAGCCTGAACCACTGCCATTACGATAAACCGTTCACTGTACTTACTCTCACACACGTTACAACTATATGAGTTAGCATGAACAACTGCCATTACGGTAAAGAGTTCACTGTACTTACTCTCACACACGTTACAACTATATGAGTTAGCATGAACAACTGCCATTACGGTAAAGAGTTCACTGTACTTCCTCTCACACATGTTACAACTATATGAGTTAGGAGGAACACCTGCCATTACGTTAAACAGTTCACTCTACTTCCTCTAATACATGTTACAACTATATGAGTTAGCATGAACAACTGCCATTACGGTAAACAGTTCACTGTACTTACTCTCACAACACATTACAACTATATGAGTTAGCATGAACAACTGCCATTACGGTAAACAGTTCACTGTACTTACTTTCATACATGTTACAACTATATGAGTTAGCCTGAACAACTGCCATTACGGTAAACAGTTCACTGTACTGTCTCTCACACACGTTACAACTATATGAGTTAGCATGAAGAACTGCCATTACGGTAAACAGTTCACTGTACTTACTTTCATACATGTTACAACTATATGAGTTAGCCTGAACAACTGCCATTACGGTAAACAGTTCACTGTACTTTCTCTCACACACGTTACAACTATATGAGTTAGCAAGAACAACTACCATTACGGTAAACAGTTCACTGTACTTACTCTCATACATGTTACAACTATATGAGTTAGCATGAACAACTGCAATTATGGTAAACAGTTCACTGTACTTACACTCACAATGCGTTACAACTATATGAGTTAG
>NW_026611199.1:30000-82500 GCF_029633865.1 Lampris incognitus | reverse complement strand
TACACACCTGAGCCCACTAATCAACCAGCAGAGTCTTTGCTGAGGAACTTGATTAGGAGACACAGGAGGGCAACTGCTTGGTTGGAACAAAAACTTTCACCCACAATGGCTCTTTCTGGCTAAGACTGCCCACCCCTGGTTTAGCTGGTTGCTCACTGTCGGACAAGACTACAAATGGTCTGTATGGAGGTGTAAAGAATATGGATGGATGGATGGATAGATAGATAGATAGATAGATAGATAGATAGATAGATAGATAGATAGATAGATAGATAGATAGATAGATAGATAGATAGTTAGTTTGTCAATGTGAGTGCTTGACATTAGTAGTACCAAAGCTACTTGGGAGCCAAAACAACCACTGGCTTCCCTTTGTGATGAGCATCTGGAGCCGCCAGGGGTCGCCAGACTCCAGAAAGTCAAAAGTCACTTCAGTTCCAGCGGTCCGCGGAGTGTTCGTGGTGCCTTTCGTTGAGAAGGGGGGGAAAGTATTTAAAGGGAGTCGTCCGACCCACACGGTCCCCTCTCTGAAGCGGGTCGCAGCTGTAGCGTGTCCCGCTAACCCCCTACACATGTCCGGCTCCCCGGCGGTTCCCCGGCGTCATCCAGACTCGCTCCTATCAGGCGTGTCAAGAGCCCGCTCCGTTCCCACGGCAACCTCTAAACTTGAGCGGCCCCTGCCAGCTGTTCGGGGCTCTCGAAGGAAGAAACAAACGGATCTGGACCGCGCGGTTGAAGGCGCCCGGGTTGTCGGTTCTAGATTAGATCCGGTTTTCCCGGCATCCCCCCCGCTGCCCCCCCCCCGCCGTCGTTCGGTGTCAGCCGACTACCGGAAGCGCACCAGAAAGCGCGCTCGGCGCGGGGAGCTCGCGGACACCTTTTCTTCGGCCACCGGGAAATAGTCGCGCGCTAAGCGGAGGAGGAGGAGGAAGAGGAGGAGGAAGAGGAGGAGAAGAAAAACAAACAAAAAGACGGACGCCGCGTCGGGAGCGGATGACCGGTGCCCTTCCGGTTACACCTTTGCCTAAGCTGGTAGTATATTGGCTGTTGCTCGAGAGCGGAGCGGCCTCGCCGTCTCCTTCACGTGCCGGGGATGACAGCCTGACGGTAAGTGGCCTCCTCGTGCTGCAGCCCGGCTGTAAGAGTGACAGTTGCGTGCGTGACATGGTGGCGGCCTCTTCACGTGCAGAAGACAATAACTCATCCGTGTGGCGTTAAGGGAGACCCCCCCCCTCCCCCCTCCCCCCTCCTGCCCCCCCCTCAGCTGTTTGGTTGTTTAGGATTGTTTGTTTGAGGAGAATTTACTTCTTTTTGCAGCGTCGCATGATAAAGGCCCCCCCATGATGCGCTGGAGCAGGGATTTGTGCTGTTATTGAAACGTGCCGTGTACTGACGGCCTGGCTCTATTCCTATCAGCTAGGCCCAACACTGGGGGGGGGGGCTTTTATTGTTTTAAACTTGAGAAAAATTAAATTACACGACAGTCCGGATGTCAAATTTGACCACTCGGATGTCGGTCACTGGGTTAAAAACTACTCGGTGATAAAATACTATTTATTGCTATATAAAATTTATTGCTATATGAAATGCAACTTGATTGATTGATTGATTGATTGATTGATTGATATTGCTCTGAGCTGACGTAATAGACTACAGTATGTCAGTGCAGTGGAGTTTTGCTCACGTTCATTTTTGAACCATTTGCATACGAGCTGCCAGTAAGCCTGCAGTTTAGTGCTTGCCGAGCACTTCGCTGCCTGTATGTGCAGCGTGTGTTCAGCGCAACACGTCCTCAGTGCTACGTGTAAAGTGTTGAGAACATGAACTCACGTCATGACCTAATCCTCTCCTGTTGGGCCGCTCGTCATCGGCTCTTTCGCCAACGCCCTGCATGCGCATCTCACTGAGACGTGATCCTGCAGCTTTCGATGGAAACTCGGTGGAAGCAGTGGTTGGTGTGAGAATCTGCGAGAGAGAGAGTGGACAAAGGCCTGGACAGGGGGTGACCGCTCTCTATAAACACCATAGGCTCGGCTGAATCTGGCTCATTCTTTTGGAAGCAAGCTGTCTCGACTTTTCTAAGTCGTATGGGTCTTCAAAGAAAACCAGCACAACTTCTCCAGCCTGTTATTAATGCAGTCGTGGCCTTGTGTTCTGGCTTAGATCGGAGCCTATAGGTTGGTGCTCAGGGCTGCATGTGCACAGGGTGTTTTGTCATTTTTACTCAAAGCTAAAGACACTAATAGCTGGATTTAAGGCTGAGGGGTTTTATTTTGATTTGGAGTTTGAGATACTTTATTGATCCCCATGGGGAAATTGTGCTCTGCATTTACCCCATCCTAGCTGTGTAGCTAGGAGCAGCGGGCAGCCGCCGTGCAGCACCCGGGGACCGACTCCAGTTCGTCTTGCCATGCCTCGGTCAAGGGCACAGACAGGAGTGTTAACCCTAACATGCATGTCTTTTTTTTTCTTAAATTGTTGCCAAACAAGTGCTAACTTCTGATGATCCATCCACCCATATTTCCCTCAGATCTATTGTATGTTTTATGACGCTCAGATGTCAGTCCACCCAACCCAGAGTTAATAAGCCCAACTTTTTTTTCCTTCTCTTTTCAGTGCACTCTCCAGGTCCAATAGTGATCTAGTGGTAAACATATTTACCTTACATTGAAGACCTGCTGTAGAATCACACTGCATTTCCACAAAATTAAGCCAGTATAGTTACTTGACAGGTGGATGGATGGATGGATGTTATGTCAAGCAAGTTTCAGGACCAAGGACAGTGGCCGTTTGGGAAACGCTTAGCTTTAAGGTTTTCTTGCACGTCCCTCTCTTCTTTGGGTGCTTTGGTTCAGTACAAGTCTTGTTTGTCCATATAATACAATGTTTGCAGGCAGACTAAATCTATATTTTATTGACACATCAAAACAATCGATTCACCACTGGTGAGAGCGCGCTGAGCTGTTTGGAGTGGGCGGGGTAACAGTACAACATGAGTTGCGCCGCTCTCGACATGTGTTGCGAATAACATCCAGTAGCACCTCTTAATAGCTCGTCTAAATCTAAGAACACTCTGCAATGTCATTAAAGAGTGGAATGTTTGCCCTTTGACTTTGCCTCTTGTTCCATATCCAACAGTGGTTCGATTGAATTGAGAAGTCACCCAAAAATTATACAGATCAATGTCAGACCGCCCCTTTTTTATTTGTTTTTTAAATTTAAGGACCGGCTTTCATGAGTTAAATTAAGTTGACTTTTGAACCATATAAAGCCTAATTAAAAGGTTTTGTTTCTACTTTCATCTCAAGATGAGCTGTCAGTACCTTTGTTGGTGAAGCAGATGGCTCAAGGTCGAGGCCTTGCCTCGCTGTATGCTGAGTAGTTAAGACGGGGCTGACGGTGAACAGTCAAAGACAACACGGATGTGTTGACGTTAAGAGGTATCATCAAATAGATAAAAGGAAATGTGTCCATGTTAGGTCACCTAGCAGCACAAGGTCATAATGCGGTTACCCAGATAGCAAAATTGCTTTGGCCTGAACCCGTCCCACACCCGGCCCACATACCGCATGGAATGATGGCACTTGGGCGGTCCGATCCTGTTTGCCAGATCTGGGCCAGAACCAAGCCATAGCAATGCTGCATGTGCCACATGTGTGCCAAAGGTGGCCCCATATGTGTTTTGTGATATTTGGGCCATATTCACCATTTACCACACGGGCCGCTTCAGGGTCACATCCAGACCACATGTTGCCCAGAGCACCGCGTCTTTGCCAAAAAAAGGCCCACATGTGATTTGGCATCTTTGGGCCATATTTGCTATTATACATGTGGGCCACTTCAGGCTCACATCCGTTTTGTCAGGGCCAGAAGAAGACCGTCAGGGCCGCGTCACTGCCTGAAGTGGCCCACATCCGGATGCTGTCTGGGTAGGTGAACAGATAAACTGAAGTGGGCCCGTTTGAAGCTTTAAAGCTAGAATGCGGGACTTTTACATATAAACGAATGTCCGTGACATTCAAACCCTTGCCAGTCGAGTTCACACAATGACGACGAAGCGTCCCACCGCCGGGTGAATCTCTGTTTCGCAGCGCACCTGCGTTTTAAATCCGGTGTGTCTGGGCGCGGAGGTTATGCGTAGTGACGCGTTTTACGTCACCCAACAACGATTGCGTCGCCGGAGCGGAAGTCGCGTGTGATGAAAGCGTTCGCACGCCTCTGATTGGCTTAGCTTCAGGGCTCTCTGCCGGAAAGCTTCCGGCTTTGGGAGCGATGGCGGAGGAACTTCAGCGTGGAAGAAACTCGGCGTTCAGAGGGAGGATTAAAGTCGCTGGAGAGCGCTGAAAGAAGAGAGGTAATTCCTCTCACTGGCAGAAGGGGGAGACAGAACTTCCGGGCTGGGAGATCGTGTCTGAAGTTGTTTTCAGTTAGCGGGGGCAGGTAAATGACGCATACCTTGCGAGGGGTTGGTCACTGTAGAGCAGTGGTTCTCCACCTTTTTGGGGTCCTGGACCCCCTGCGTGTTTTTGATCTACCCTGAGGACCCCTCCACCTGATCTTGGGGGAGGGGGGTTGCAATTTGATAGAAACGGTAGAAACTGCATTTTAAATTGCATTATAGCATTTATTCACTCTTTGGGGCAAAAATAAGAGCTTTCAGTTGTAACTTAGATATAGTTAACAAAACAGAATTCTTATGCAGTAACTTTCAGATATATGTAACAAAACAGAATATGTATTCAGTAACTTTCAGATATATGTAAGAAAACAGAATATGTATTCAGTAACTTTCAGATATAGTTAACAAAACAGAATATGTATTCAGTAACTTTCAGATATATGTAACAAAACAGAATATGTATTCAGTAACTTTCAGATATATGTAACAAAACAGAATATGTATTCAGTAACTTTCAGATATAGTTAACAAAACAGAATATGTATTCAGTAACTTTCAGATATATGTAACAACACAGAATATGTATTCAGTAACTTTCAGATATATGTAACAAAACAGAATATGTATTCAGTAACTTTCAGATATATGTAACAACACAGAATATGTATTCAGTAACTTTCAGATATATGTAACAAAACAGAATATGTATTCAGTAACTTTCAGATATATGTAACAAAACAGAATATGTATTCAGTAACTTTCAGATATATGTAACAAAACAGAATTCTTATGCAGTAACTTTCAGATATATGTAACAACACAGAATATGTATGCAGTAACTTTCAGATATATGTAACAAAACAGAATATGTATTCAGTAACTTTCAGATATATGTAACAAAACAGAATATGTATTCAGTAACTTTCAGATATATGTAACAAAACAGAATATGTATTCAGTAACTTTCAGATATAGTTAACAAAACAGAATATGTATTCAGTAACTTTCAGATATATGTAACAACACAGAATATGTATTCAGTAACTTTCAGATATATGTAACAAAACAGAATATGTATTCAGTAACTTTCAGATATATGTAACAACACAGAATATGTATTCAGTAACTTTCAGATATAGTTAACAAAACAGAATATGTATTCAGTAACTTTCAGATATATGTAACAAAACAGAATTCTTATGCAGTAACTTTCAGATATATGTAACAACGCAGAATATGTATGCAGTAACTTTCAGATATATGTAACAAAACAGAATATGTATTCAGTAACTTTCAGATATATGTAACAACAGAATTTTTATGCAGTAACTTTTAACAATGCAAACGGGAGCGAGATCTCTTATTAAAATACAATAAATTACACTTGTGAAACAGATGTAATTAGAGAAAAAAGTCCTGTTACCCTTTATAGTTTAGGTAGATAAAGGTCTCAGTCACATTTGAGTAAAATAATCCTATTTCTATAAATGTCATAGGATCTTTTTTTTTTAAGATATTTTATTTTCACGGACCCCTTGCAATTACACCACGGACCACTAGGGGTCCGCGAACCCCCGGTTGAGAAACACTGCTGTAGACTGACCTTTATGGTGTGGGCAGTAGGTCATGTGACACCTCTTTATTTCATAGACACATGTTGTAGTTATCATACAGTAACAAACTGTCAGTTTTCCTCAAAGATCCCCTCATTGAAGTTCGACTGTAGTGTTAATTAAAGTGACCCTATACGGTATGGGTAGTTGTCCAGTATGTTTTACTTCTTGGTCCCAGTCGTCTGTCACTAGTATATTTCTACTATCAATGCTAATTACCGGGCGGCACGGTGGCACAGTGGTTAGCGCGGTCGCCTCACAGTAAAGAAGGTCCTGGGTTCGAGCCCCGGGGTAGTCCAACCTTGGGGGTCATCCCGGGTCATCCTCTGTGTGGAGTTTGCATGTTGTCCCCGTGTCTGCGTGGGTTTCCTCCGGGTGCTCCGGTTTCCTCCCACAGTCCAAAGACCTGTAGGTCAGGTGAATCGGCCGTACTAAATTGTCCCTAATGTGTGTGTGTGTGTGTGGTGGTGGTGGTGGTGGTGGGGTGGGGGGGGGCCCTGTGATGGCTTGGCCCTGTGATGGCTTGGCAACCTGTCCAGGGTGTCTCCCCATCTGCTGCCAAATGACTGCTGGGATAGGCTCCAGCAGCAGGACGAGTGGTTTGGATAATGGGTGGATTGAATACTAATTACCATTATTATTTACCTTACCTACAATTATCAAATGCAGAAAAAGAAATTGAAGAGACATGCAAATGAACCAGGTAAAAGAAGTCGCATGATAATGAGTAATTCACAAAAAAAAAAACTTGACAGTCTTATTTTAAACAGCCCATTTACACCATACACTGATCAGCCAAAGCATTAAAACCACTTGCATAATATTGTGTAGGTCCCCCTTGTGCCACCGAAACAGCTCTGACTCATCAAGACCTGGACTCCACAAACCTCTGAAGGTGTCCTCTGGTAGCAGCAGATCCTTTATGTCCTTCTGTAAGATGCGAGGTGGAGCCTCCATGGATCGGACTTGTTTTTCCAGCACATCCCACAGATGCTTGATCGGGTTGAGATCTGGGAAATTTGGAGGCCAAGGCAACACCTTGAACTCTGTCATGTTCCTCAAACCATTCCTCAACAAGTGTGTGTGCAGTCCTGCTGAAAGAGGCCACTGCCATCAGGGAATACCGTTGCCATAAAGGGGTGCACTTGGTCTGCAATGATGTTTAGGGAGGTGGTACATGTCAAAGTAACATCCACATGAATGCCAGGACCCAAGGTTTCCCAGCAGAGCATTGCCCAACATCACACTGCGTCTGCCAGTTTGCCTTCTTCCCATAGTGCATCCTGGTGCCATCTCTTCCCCAGGTAAATGACGCACACGTACCCAGCCATTCACATGATGGAAAAGAAAACATGATTCATCAGACCAGGCCACCTTCTCCCACTGCTCCATGGTCCAGTTCTGATGCTCACGTACCCATTGTAGGCACTTACGGAGGTGGACCGGGGCCATCGTGGGCACTCTGACCAGTCTACAGCTACACAGCCCCATACGCAGCGAGCTGTGATGCACTGTGTTCTGACACCCGTCTATCATGCCAGCATTCACTTTTTTCAGCAATTTCAGCTACATTAGTTCTTCAGTGGCATCGGACCAGACGGGCTAGCCTTCGTCACTTCACCTGTCAGTGGTTTTCAATGTTTTGGCTGATCGGTGTACTTGCACACATACTGTGAGTGGAGAGAAATCCGTATTGATAGTCACAGCCTAGTCACATACAGTGCTCATATAGAATATGAACACTGTATACTTTGCCCAGAGCAGGAAAGGTTAAAATCTAGTTGGGTTACATATCTATATTGATTACTGTCAAGTCCTACTGTTGTGCCTAATTTGCATAAGCCTCCAGTCTAACATATTGGCATTTGACTCGTGTATCCCTGATAAAAGTCAGGTTTGGTCCTCTATCGAGGACAATTATCAGATTTATGAGATTCTGCTTCCGATATAAAGTTGGGCAAAGGCAACGGTCACTGTGTTTTCTTCAAGGGGGAATACAAACACGATCCTACACGAGGAAGTGGGAATATTTTAAGTGCATTGCACCAGAGACAATCCCACATGAAAAAGGGCTGGTTATCCATTAAACCTAATGTTCTGTAAATGGTGGGCATAATATGACATCACTATCATACAGTATCACCGTATAAGCTGCTCTGTTGTTATCCTGATATTAAAATGGAAGACAACCAAAAATGTTTTACTCTGTATTGTTTATTTTTGTTTGTTTATTCATTTAAAAAAAAATTTGGACGACCAAGTACCAATCTAATAACTCGTTAAAGTCCCAACATGCCTCTTTCTCACTAGTGTCGCAGTCTGGATTGGTGTTAATGATCCTTTACTCGTCTCTAGTAGTCTCTTGAGACAAAATGAGGGTCACATTTCAAAAGGTACCTGCCAATAAGCCTTCCCAACAAAGATGTCCCTTTAAGTCTATACAAACAGTATCTCCAGATGCCTTGCAGATGTTGTCCTTTGATTGAAAACTAAAACCTGTCTTTGTTTTTTGGATGTGGAGTGTAGGTATTAGTCTGTTGTTTGTCACCTCCCTGGCCAAAGTTACTACTACAACACTTGGTCTCCACTGCATGCAGGCAAACTAGTAATAACCAAAGGCAGTGTGCAAACCATCGACTTTCAATAAGGGCTGCTTAAAAACCTATACATACATTTTGCATTATGCACAAAATGTTCATGGGATAGAATGGCCCAAAATTTGAATTTTATGTAACCTCAGTAAATCTTCAAACCCCACTCGTCGTTTGATTCTCTTACTATAAATAAACATGAATGGAAAAAAAATATTACATGAAATATGTCACGCCCAGTGCTGTAGGCAGTTGGTTGACCAGTGTGTATGTGATTGATTTCCTGCATCACAGGGCAAACTGTGGAAGCGTTCTGTTACAGGATGCAGTCAAACCGGACAAAAGCTCCAGTGGCGTAGCCTTCAGAGATGCAACACTTTGTAATACATTTAGATTCCATGTTAAATGTTGTCGTATCACCCCATTAGTCAAAGCCTTTTTAGGAGGAGCCGCCTCTTTGCTCCACTACTTGTTCTGGCTGTGGCTCCCAGATGAAAATGGATCCTGCATGGTCCATTTAAAAGGATGTCCGTGGACATTTCAGTGGCTCTAATCAGGGAAGAGGAAGCTGAATTAGAGTAGATATTTCTCATCTAGATTGTTAGATGGCAGGGGTTAATCTGTACAGCAGGCATCTTTAATCTTGTTAGGGCCTGCCGCTCAGGGAATTAATAATCTCCAGCCAAAAAACAGATCCACTCCCTTTGCCTCCCCGCTGATTAAAGCAGATGTAATCTGTAAGTAGGGGTTGGTTGGCCAGGGCAACCAATCAAATGACCACTTAAAGGTTCATTAGGATTCAGTTGCATGAGGCGTGTTAGGTGATACATTGCTATTCCTACATTATCTCCCATTGTAATCTCTATGTTTCATGTATATCCTTGGAGCTGAATGGAGTTGAAACCTTGAAACGTCTGATCTCTCCCTCTCTTTCTGCGTTTTTGATAGAAGAATAATTCCTAAGCCAGAACAAGAATAGAACGGGCTCCGTTTGCAGCTGCTGGTTGACAGGTCATTATGTTTCGGTGGTTCCTCAATCTTTAATCAGAGCTCCTGTTCTCTTTTGTCCCCTCAGCCCTTTCTCATGTTGGTGGCTAGCTGCTCACTCTGAAGGTGCAGGATGAAAAGATGGCACAGCTGCTTGTACCACCAGGACCAGACAGCTTCCGCCCCTTTTGTCGTGAGTCCCTTGATGCCATTGAGAGGCGGATTGCTGAGGAGAACGCCAAGAAGCCCAAAGGAGAGCAGAGACGACAGGATGATGAGAATAAGCCCAAGCCCAACAGTGACCTGGACGCTGGCAAATCACTGCCCTTTATATACGGGGACATTCCCAGAGGACTGGTGTCCACACCGCTGGAAGACCTGGACCCCTACTACAGTAATCAGAAAGTATGTTTGCTTAAAATTGCTACATGTAATTCCGGTTTAATGTGTGACTCGAATTTTGGTGTCATCTCACGCTGACCTCTGTTGTTCGTTGATGTGGATAACAAATCAAAGCGAGGAAGATGAACAAACTCAGTGCACTTGCCAACATGTACTTAATCACCCTCATTACATATGTATTGTTCGCTGTAACTGCTGCATAGTTTGCTGAGGGATGCACGTGTGACCAAGTCTTTTGGCTGACTGGATGTCAAACAACATAAAAAACAACAACAACTCAGTCGGTCCGGCTCCTCTGATTTTAAATACAGACATCTGGAGAGGTGGCGGGCTATGAATTATTTACTTTGTTTTAACGAGTATCATTCAGCATGCCCTGCTAATGTAGTATACCAGGTGATACTCTTGCTATTACTTAGGGATGGGTGATAATATACACAGCCAAATATTACAATATTTTTGACTGAATTCCTCATACTGATGATGTGATGTTATTTACAGGATGACTATTGGTGCTTCCATAAGTTATTTACACAAGAAAACATATTTAAAAATGATCATTAGAAATGTTGATATGACGGCTAAGTACACGGAGGCATTTGTTGTCCATTTCCCTTTGTTAAAGCAGTCTAATAAACTCAGAAAATTTGATGGCTTTGCTGTAACGCAGCCTTCAAGACCAGGAAATGACGACACTGAAGCTCTGTCACGATATTACAGTCACCAAAATCCCAGACGATGGTTTGTCTCATCGCACAATGTCAATATTATATTGATATATAACCCAGCTGTACTATTGCTGGTGTTATTGTGCTTCAGGAAAGCCAAAAGATCACACACAGGCCCTTTGATTCCAAACCAGTGAACGATGACAAACACCAGATGCCAGCTTTCCATGTCAGGATCAAAATTTAGGGTTGCAATCTAGTTTTATACTGACGCAGTTAGAAGTATTTACATTTTGTCTTGTCTTCATCTCTGCCAGCAGGAGGGCTACACGGGGTTAAATGTTCACATAGACACTGGAAGAGCGAGCCGGCAGAAGAGCGATTCGGTTATCTGGCATCACGGTAGTTAAAACATTGGCTAGGTGACGTTGTCCTCCGGCCAAAGGCTTTGTATGTCAGGTGGCAGGAAAACAACACGCTAAAAATAGCCTATAAGCATTTCTTCTATCTACAATCTGCGATGATGTGACTTGTAAACTGTGGACAATAGAGTGTCAAGGTTTTGTCCTCGTTTTCTATAATCCTTTTAAACCAGCGAAGTTAATCCATTTGTAGACAACAAGAGTTTATCCAAAAGTCAAAGACAAAGATTTATTTGTCGGGCCAACTCATCCTGTTTCTTTTGTTGCCATGTCTCTCTCACTCTCTCTCGCCATCTCTCTGTTGATGGCTGTCTTTCTTTCTCTCCCAGACCTTTATAGTATTGAACAGAGGGAAGGTCCTGTTCCGTTTCAATGCCGCTCCTGCCTTGTATGTCCTCAGCCCCTCCAACCCACTTAGAAGAATATCAATTAAGATTTTGGTACACTCATATCCTTTTTTTTTGTATTAAAGTATTCACCCGCTAAACTGTACCAGTGTTGGGGGCGTCCGGGTGGTGCGGCGGTCTATTCTGTTGCCTACCAACACGGGGATCACCGGTTCAAGTCCCCGTGTTACCTCTGGCTTGGTCGGGCGTCCCTACAGACACAATTGGCTGTGTCTGCGAGTGGGAAGCCAGATGTGGGTATGTGTCCTGGTCACTGCACTAACGCCTCCTCTGGTCGGTCGGGGGGAGGGGGAACTGAGGGGAATAGCGTGATCCTCCCACGTGCTACGTCCCCCTGGTGAAACTCCTCACTATCAGGTGAAAAGAAGCAGCTGGTGACTCCACATGTATGGGAGGAGACATGTGGTAGTCTGCAGCCCTCCCCGGATCAGTAGAGGGGGTGGAGCAGAGACCGGGACAGCTCAGAAGAGTGGGGTAAGTGGCCGGATACAATTGGGGAGAAAAATCCCACAAAAAACAAAACTGTACCAGTGTGTATATGGAGGACACTCTAAACCTGTGGCTGGAACTTGATGCTCGCGTCGTCATTGTAGATGTTTTGTTACTGAGGATCGGTTGTTGAAACACGTCGTAAGTCATGTGTGAACAGTGCTGGTTGGCTCAACCGCTCTGGATTGTCTGGCTTCCTTGACAACTGCTTCCACATTGTTCAGCATGGTGATCATGTGCACTATCCTTACCAACTGTGGGTTTATGACCCTGAATCAACCTCCAGACTGGGCGAAGAATGTAGAGTAAGTTTTTCCCCGAATCACAAAATATCAGTTAGTCAAACTGGTGGCGGTAGTTTTGTACAATAAGACATATGTTTTGTCTCCAATAGGTACACATTTACTGCCATCTACACATTTGAGTCCCTAGTTAAAATTTTGGCCCGCGGATTCTGTATCGGAAAGTTCACTTTTCTGAGCGATCCGTGGAACTGGCTGGATTTCTGTGTCATAACCATGGCGTAAGTATCTGTCATATTTCAGTATTTCAGTATGCATTATGTCAGTATCACTCAAGACAATACTTGTGCATTCGTTTTTCTGAACTCTCCGGCATGTTAACGGTTCATAACTTGTTTAACCCATGGTTCAACTCATTCGGCTGCATAATTACTGTGTAATTAGATGGTATGAGAATATACCTGATATACTGAAGTAAGAATGGATATACAAAAATGATTGATTCTATAAAAAATGGGAAACTTTTAGGAAAACCTTTTCTCTCTATCTGCGAAGGGTGGGTTGTACTCAAGCTGCAGCCGAGTCAGATGCTCTTAACCGTAAATGTTCAAATGGGGTTAATTAAAGAACTGGATTTGCCAAATTCTGTCACAATTCACAAATATATGGTAATTATCATAAGATGAACATAGAGTACTCATTTGATAAGCTCCCTATCAGGTTCATAGCCTTATATTAGCAATAAAATGTACAAAAATGTTTGGTCATAAATGCTCTCCATGTTACATAAAAAGCCAAGCCTTCTTTTGTTTGTTGCAGGAGAAATACATAAAGAATTCTTGAAAATATCCGACTACATGAAATATTCAGTGTTTATTATTGAAGGCTATCCATCATCTGCCACTCAGCCTGTATCGGCTGGAAGCTGGTGCATTTCATATATACCATAACAATTAGTCAGCGATCATTTTAGCTTTGGCCATTTAGGTGCATCTTTTTGTCCAAATGGTCCTCATCTGATATGCACAGGGTAAAGAATTTTGTCTCCAGTCCTCATAACGTGTGCTGTTGTCTCTCATTACTTCAACTCCCGAGTAATTTTAAGTTTCCCTGCAGGTTTGTAACCGAGTTTGTAAACATAGGGAACGTTTCAGCTCTGCGCACGTTCAGAGTGCTGAGAGTTTTGAAAACTATTTCAGTTATCCCAGGTAAGCGGCTCCAGCAGCCACATCGGAACTAGCCCCTCCTGCGACGGCACCCCCACCTGTCCCTCGTCTTCCCCTGGCTCTCTGCTACTCCCCCTCCTCATGCAACTGCTGTTAATTGTGTGTTTTGTCATGACGTCCATATGTGAACCCCCCACCCCCTTGTTACAGATATGTCACGACATTTGTGGACCTGGGCAATGTTTCCGCCCTCAGAACGTTCAGGGTCCTCCGAGCTCTAAAAACAATCTCAGTCATCCCAGGTAGGTTAGGTCAAATGGGAGGGGTGTCCGAACATCACGCCATCAGTGTTTAGCAGGACCTGATCAGGTCTGATTGTTTGCCTCAGATGCCATTAAAAGCAGGAATGTGAAGCGGCAAACTGCTGAAAGACTCCTTGGTTTTAAACATACCGGGCTCTATCTTCATGAAACATGGCGCAAGTGTGGCACTCCGGCCCACGTGGCCGTGTTCAATATGGTTTTGGTAATTTGGTGACCGCGTGCACAGCCCTGACACAGCGTGGCACAGTTGGAACAAGGGGTTGGATTGGGATGAATACATTACAATTGATGTGGCCAATCACATCAGCTCCTCTCATACCCTGCAAGTGTACTGTGGCGCAGCGTCTTGTCATTTTAGTTATGGACGAAGAGGGAAACTCAGCAGAACGGCTTCGCATCCCTCCTCAGTTAACTGGATGAATGAAATCCAGAGGCAGTGAAGTCTTTCTCTGTGTCGCTGCCTCCTTCCAGTTATATGTTCCATTCCTATAGATTGTGACAAAGCAAAATATACGTAATTTGAAGAACCGCACAAGAAGCTCTTAATTAAACAGCCTAGCTGACATAACTGAAATTGCCCTCACTTTTCTCGTCATGCACAAGCCTACAGAGATTCTCAGTGGACACAATACTTTATTCTAGAGCCTCCGTCCCAATCCAATCACAGGAGCGAAGTTAATGGTAGTTAGACTGACTGCTGTCCCCCGGGATTTCTGGGGGATTCCTGACCAGACGTGACTCTCAAGTATACAGAGTTTGGACGGGTGGCTGCATCTGTATGGACCAGACAGACATTTACTTTGTCAAGTCAGACTGAGTTTTCTGTGTGTCATGATGAGCTCAAACTGTCTTTGATTCACGTCAGATTCAACAGCCACATATCAACAGTTTGCTGTATTGAGTTTGACTGCTGGGATAGCCTCCAGCGCCCCATGACCCCACTTGGGCTAAGCGGCTTGGATAATGGATAGATGGATGAGTTGGTTGATGCAATTAGTGATTTATTTCAGTGGGTTGAAATGCATAGGCTAACATCCATGAAAACACATTTGGGTAGATGTTTCCATGCGTCCTCACCTAAACTGGTGCACAAAGATAGGACATTGCACCTGTGTTTGGGCTTCCACGTGGTCTGAGCCAATGTAGTAAGTGCTGCTGCAAGCCAAAATGGACACCAAACTTGTACTGCACCAGCAGATCTGCATCAACACCCCCCCCCCCCGGCTGTGCCACCACACAGGGAGGTTCCTTTCGAGCCACGCAATTGCCAAACTAGTGCAAGTGGAAAACATTCACCTCGCGCTCAAGGAAATTGCCGATCAGCCTGCATTTATATCTCCAACGGCCTTGCGGCCTGCATGAAAATAGAGCCCACTATCTTGCTTTCTTGAAAACATTTGCCCATAGCAGTAGGTATACCTGGCATTTTGACCTATTGTGATCCATCCCATGTCTCTTCCTTAAGCGATCAGCTTTTCCTTTATTTTTCCTGATTCTCCGGTTATTGATGTTTTTTTCCATGAATTGTTCTTTGAATGTGATGTTCTGTTATTCAAATGACTCGAGACTTCGTGTTGTTTTAGTGAGGGAGGACCCATACTGCCACCCCTGATCTCGATGCATGTTCAGCACCCAGCTGAGTTTATAGAACAAGCATCCATCGTCTTTTCATTTCTTTCCATTTCTTAAGGATTAAAAAAAGAAAAATCGTGTTGTGAGCAAAATAGCGATCAAAACATGAAAACAGGACTTATAGTGCAGATGTAGGCTTAACTTTTTTTCTGGCCCTCATGACATTAAGGTTGCTTATTAGTTGGTCACTGGGTTTTGGAATATCTTAAGAAAGTGTTTGTATCCTGTATCCGCTGCATTGTTAAGAGTAGTAGATTAAAAAAAAAAAAAGTAAGAACTTTACACTGTCTAATCAGCTTCCATTTTCAGTGTTTAGTGTTTAAGTTGATGGCTTTGGGCTGGTTTCCCGTGTACAGATTAAACCTAGTCCTGAACAGACTTTAGTACAGAGAATCTTCTTCTTTCAGTTTATTCTCTGTTTCCCAGGGAATCACACAGCGGTCACCATAACGGATTTTAGTTTCCATCGGTAGCATGTGAGGGCATAGCACCAATGGCGGCCGTTATTAACCCGGGCCTTCACCGATCCGGTATGGTCTTGTCAATCCGCATACTGATTTGGCAAAATTTTAAGTCCGATGCCCTTCCTGACACAACCACTAACCCTATGGACGGGGGCACAGGTAAAGCGCTGGATGCCATCCCAGTATTCATGGACTTACGCCCATGCCTGTCACCCAATTTGCTTCTTTATCCACAGGTACATCACCAGTCACTCAATGCCATCGCTATAGCAGCTTATTGAGCTTATTGGGCAGGAAAATCCGCCATTGCCGGCAACCACTCGTCCTGTTGCTCCATGTCATTTAACTCTTAATCACTTCTTTTTTAGACTTTTGTACAGAGAATCTCCTGTCAAAATTCAGTTTAATCCAGGACTAGGCTTAATCTTGTCTCGGAAACCACCCCTTTGTCTTTTAAACTCAAATTATATACTGAGAGTAACAAGTGTCACTGTATCCGACAGGCCTGAAGACCATCGTTGGTGCACTGATCCAGTCAATGAAGAAGTTGTCGGATGTGATGATCCTCACCGTCTTCTGCCTGAGTGTGTTTGCCCTCATAGGTTTACAGCTGTTTATGGGCAATTTAAAACAGAATTGTGTGCGAAAGCATGATAATTCTACTGGCAGTCACTCTAATGATTCAGTGAATAGTAAGTACTTTTTTTCCCCCCCTAGTTATCCTTGGGGTTTCTAGATCCCCGTTAGCCTCAGTCCACTGAAGATACCATGTTACCCAGTCCTATATAACATAGCCAGCTGAGCCAACCAGGGGTGGAGCGACTAATTAAAAAATGAAAGAAATGGTCTGGAGGGATGTGGTGGACATTCACTGATGAGCGGAAGTAATTTGTAGAACAGTGCTAACAATGCTAACTAATGCAACATTTGGGGTTTGTAGAATGTGAGCAGGAAATGCAGTCTTGACTGCAAAATACATTGTGTGGTCAAGCTGCACAATGTATTTCTACAGTGTGTTTCTGTCATAGTATTTATCAAGCTTGTCAGCTACCACAGCTATCCTTTTTTTTTATGGTGTTCTGTGTTGTGTAAAAAAACCACCATTGCCCGATCACCAACACAATGAGTTTTCTGATATTTCTTTTACTGATATTTCTGTCCCCACCAGACGAGCTTTATTACCTCCCAGGCAAAAAGGATCCATTGCTGTGTGGATTTGGTACTGGAGCTGGGTAAGATTCAGCTCAAACGTCCGGCAGACTGAATGTGCTGGAGTAACATTTCATGCTATAGTGATTTATATTGTCGGTGTTGCGGAGCCATAGCAATGCACCGTGAATCAAGGGCTGGCGATTCTCTTTAAAATTCACAGCTGTTTATTTGTTGCAGGCAGTGCCCAGATGGATTTGAATGCCAACGAGTGGGAAAGAACCCCGACTATGGTTACACCAGCTTTGACTCATTTGGTTGGGCCTTCCTCTCTCTGTTTAGGCTGATGACACAGGATTATTGGGAAAAACTTTACCAGCAGGTAGGCAGGGGAGGCCAGAAGGCCTGGGGAAAACTTGCACTATTTACGAAATAAAAACTGAACGCATCGACCCAGAACAGAGCGATCTACACTCAGGCTTAAGTAGGTTTTACAGACACCATAAACAGACAATCAAATCGATACGGGGATAACAAGATGAGAATCTATGATGTTTTCATGTTGTTAACAAGTTATTCCGGGTATCCGGGTAGCACAGCGGTCTATTCCGTTGCCTACCAACACGGGGATCGTCGGTTCGAATCCCCGTGTTACCTCCGGCTTGGTCGGGCATCCCTACAGACAGAATTGGCCGTGTCTGCGGGTGGGAAGCCAGACGTGGGTATGTGTCCTGGTTGCTGCACTAGCGCCTCCTCTGGTCGGTCGGGGCGCCTGTTTGGGGGGGAGGGGGAACAGCATGATCCTCCCACGCGCTACGGCCCCCTGGTGAAACTCTTCACTGTCAGGTGAAAAGAAGCGGCTGGCGACTCCACATTATCAAAGGAGGCGTGTGGTAGTCTGCAGCCCTCCCCGGATCGGCAGAGGGGGTGGAGCAGAGACCGGGGCGGCTCGGAAGAGTGGGGTAATTGGACGGGTACAACTGGGGGGGAAGGGGGAGTTAAAAAAAACTAGTTATTCCATGAAAGTATCATTAGATATGTCTGCACCAAGCATATGAATGCATTGTGGCTTTTCTTCTGTTCCTCCTCTACACAACTCTTCTGTGGGAACGTCGTGTTTATTGTCTTATTTTATGTTGATTGGTTTATTTATGACTGACCCTATGGATGCTACGGGATGGTCTTTGTGTCATCTCCTGCTCTAAAAACATGAACAGGCTTACTTTGTTGTGTGAAGAATTGACCATAGGAAAAAAGTATGCCATCTCACATTACAGTAGAGTAATGGAAGGAAATATAGTGCTCGTCCTGTTCAAACAAAAGCCCAATAAAGTACAGGTGCACGTTGGCAAAGAGGAACAAAGATGAAACCCACTGTGACTTAGCCAAACACAAACTGAATGGACCTTAAATAGAACTGAATAGTTGTCTCTTGAATGGCGCTCAGCTAAACATTCAGGGACCTGGCAGCAAAGCAAACACAAAAACCAGTGAAGCTCCCATTGGAAATTTTCTTTAGCACCGCATGTAACTAGGTAGTACTGCTTGTTGTATCAGCCGTTGTTGTATTTTATTTTTTTGTGTGTTTGTTTGTCCCCCCCCCTTTCGTACATTTCTGTCATCGTAGTGGAAATATGTTGTTATTTCTTTATTTCATTTAGTTTGGCGGTGCGGGGACCTTTGCCGAGACAGATTGTTTCTTTAATTGAGCAACACTACAGTATATTTGAATTAGAGTGAATGTTTAAGAATTATTCTGGAAGTGCTCGAGCACTTTACACAAGAGGAAATGAAAGCCGATAGCAACTGTTTTGATGACAAACAAGTCAGCATTGATCATCACCCATAACCATCAAGGCTGAGCTCTCTGACAGCAAAACTTTGTTTGCTTCTCTTCCAGACACTGCGAGCAGCTGGGAAGCCCTACATGATCTTTTTCATCTTTGTGATCTTCCTTGGCTCCTTCTACCTGGTCAATCTGATCCTGGCTGTGGTGGCGATGGCCTACGATGAGCAGAACCAGGCCACCATGAAGGAGGCTCACCAGAAGGAGGAGGAGTTCAAGGCCATGCTCGAGCAGCTGAAGAAGCAGCAAGAGGATGCTCAGGTATTATTTCAATCCCAATAACTCCACATCAAACGAATCAATCTTCTGTCATCACGTTGATCTTCTAACATCACTGCACCATCACAGGGATTCCCACCCGTGACTGATACAGAAAAGAATTAAGCCATGCACTGCACTAAACTAGCAGATCAGATTACTTTTGGTTAAAAATAGAAAAATTATATCCACTATCAACCACGTTACCTTAATTAAAGATAAAATCTGTGATTTCCTCAATCTGTCCCTCCCCCTGCTAGCGAGAACTACAAACAAGGTGTAGCAGCCATTGTTGCTTGTGTGCCGTCAGCTCAGCAGTAAACAATTCCCACCTTTGTAAAATGGCATCCTCAGACTGAAGCTAACACAGGCAATATGATGTTTTTCAAACTATATGGGAACACTGTTCCACTGTAATATTAATTGTTTGTCCAACAGAAGCATCACCACATCATATCCATGTTTCAATCCTTTTTGCTATTTGAGTAGGAATGTGTTTGCCGCTGCAACAGTCAAAAATTTTCAACAGGATTATATCGAGAGTGTCTTCAACCATGGTAAAGATGCCAGTTAGTATTATGAAATAAGACTCCATGGTACAGAGGGCTAAAATAACTATTTATTGATGGAGAAGAATCCCAGATTTCACCTTTAGGTGCACTTCAGCTAGACCCTTAACGCTAAACTATTTCTTCTTCTTCTTCTATGGCTTCTGTATCAATTTCCTGTTCTAGGCAGTGGTGTCAGCTACTGCCGAGAGTGATGAGTTCAGTGATGGAGGAGGTGTCACAGATAGCCCCTCTGATGCCTCCAAGCTCAGCTCCAAGAGTGTAAAAGAGAGACGCAGCAAGCGTAGGAAAAGGAAGGAAGGGGAAGGCAAAAGCAGCGATGAGAAGGTTCGAAAATCTGAATCAGAGGAAAGCATAAGGAAGACGCGCCTCCGCTTGTCAGTGGAGGCTAACCTGCTCCACCAAGATGTGAAATGTTCGTCTGCACACCAGGTCCAGTATGATCTGTCCAATACTGTATTTTCACTTAGATCAAACAAATTCAGTCAAATCTGCTTTCCTAAGCGGTCCAATTCCGACTCGACAAATTGTTTTCCTGTACACTTAAGAGCTTCCTTTACAAATGAAGAATGTGATTCAGAGAATGTGACGCTGCACCCCCGACTACAGTGTCCATCAACTTCACTGAAAGGCCATTATTGCAAACGATTTTCTTTTTATTTCTGATCAGGTATAGTACTGCAGTTTGAATGACCATAGAACAGAATCATTTCTGCAGATAATGTTTCATCATAAAATGAGTCTTTATGTGTCTCATCAGCTGAACAGATACTCTTAAAGAAACCTTGTGCCATAATATTCAGTAAGAAGTCCGACTGGCTAGTGTAGAGCTCAACAATGCTCAAATCGCTGTTCAGTATACAGGAGTGACTGCCAACCTCGGAATCACATCAGCACAAATTGAATATGTTAATTTACATCACAAACACAACTATGGCTGTAATTGGCTGAGTTGCTATAGACAGTGCTGAAAGTCGCTAACAGAATTCACAGCGTGGCTTTTATGTCACTAACCCACAAAAAGGTAGGCAAGTCTCAGGTGAACTTTCTTCCAATGTTGCCATGGAGAGATTCTCTTAATGATCATTACCCTCAATGTGTCATCCTTGTCATTGCTGTCATCTTACTCATCTTCATCGTCGTCATTGCCATCATCATTATCATCGTCCTCATTGCCATGATCATCAAGATACGTATTTCCTTTTTTCCCAGTTTTTTTACTATTTGCACTTATGTTTCTTGTCACCTTTCTCTTCATGATCATTATTCTCATTAGTAAAATCGTGCTTTTCATTATTTATACACCCTAAACATTTCTTGTTGCCTTATTTTCTTCCATTTTTTTTTTACCATGGGATACAAATATTTCTACAATGCAGCATATGGCTCATCGTCATCATCATCATGTCTAACAACAAGAATCAGAGATCATCTTTATCATCATCGTGGTCCACTTTCTTACTCATATACACCCATATCACTGGTAGCCATTGAGGAGTGCCTTTCTCTTCTAGTCCTTCCTGGGTTTCCGTGGACCGCTTTTCTCGTCAAGAAGAAACAGCCAGGCCAGCCTTTTCAGTTTCCGAAGCCATGTGCAGGATGCTGGCTCCGACAACAGCTTTGCAGATGATGAAAACAGCACTTTTGAGGATGACAGCAGTCGGAGGGGGTCTCTGTTTATTCCACAACGGTTTAACCGGCGAAACAGCAGCATGAGCCAGAGCAGCTTCTTGTCGCATGTCCGGCCTCCACCCAAACGGGTGAAGCACAGCTCTGTGGACTGCAACGGTGTGGTGTCCCTCGTTGGCAGGGCTTCGCTCCCCCCATCACCTGTGGGGCTCCTTCTGCCTGAGGTGAAAGTTGATATGGCCTCGAATGATGACAGTGTAAGGAAGTATGGTTAGGCCTTCTGCGCTGGTTGGCACCCTACCGTGATTGCTTGATAGCGCTGCTATCGCCTTGTGGTGTGATTCCTTTTCTTTCCTTTCTCTTTGTCCCCTCGCTACCTGGCTCACTGTAAGTGTTTCACTCAAAATATGAGCTACTTAAATGTGCACAAGCAAAAAATGAACTTTGAAGCATACGTATTTCTTGTTATCCTCAGTCTCTATGATCCCATGCATTTTTTTTTCTACTTGGCATCCCCTGCGCTGATTACCTATTTGTTTATTTATTTATTCGGTGTAGCTTTGCTGTGTGGTACTGACATGAACAACTGAAGCATTTTTTCTGTTTACTCATCTACATGGTTCAGGATACTTTACAGGTACTCTATATAGCTTCCTGGTTGTGACCTATGATCCATATCTCTATCTCCAGGCTGACACAGTGGAACCAGAGTACAGAAAGGCCAGATGTGGCTCATACCAGGGGTCCACGGACTTTCTAGAAGGCCCAGAGGCCAGACAGAGGGCTTTAAGTATAGCTAGTGTCATAACCAACACGATGGAAGGTATGTATCAGACACCATAGTCCTAAAAATACCATCATGAGGTTGGATTTTAAACAAGGAGAAGGGATTTTGAATTAAAGTAAAAATACAGAATGTTTTGTTTTGTCTCCTTTGTGTTCATCAGAGCTTGAAGAGTCAAGACAAAAGTGTCCTCCTTGCTGGTACAAGTTTGCCCATACTTTCCTAATCTGGGAGTGTTGTCCAGTGTGGGTGAGGTTCAAGAAGAGGGTCAAGCTGGTTGTGATGGACCCATTTGCAGACCTAGCCATCACCATATGCATTGTAATGAACACAGTGTTTATGGCTATGGAGCATTACAAAATGTCCCCGACGTTCTCCAATGTGCTGTATGTGGGAAATATGGTACGTGGATTGTTGTATACCGCATTACTTGATATTTTGAGCATTGTTAACAAAAAAGCATTCTATGCAATTTGACAGCGGTCTACTAAATGTCAGTTTTTTGTGTCTTTCATTAAGGTATTCAGTGGCATCTTCACGGCTGAAATGTTCTTCAAGATTATTGCTCTGGACCCGTACTATTATTTCCAGCAGGGATGGAACATTTTTGATTCCATCATTGTCTGTTTGAGCTTGATGGAGCTTGGTTTGTCCAACTTGTCCGGAATGTCTGTGCTGAGGTCGTTTCGGCTGGTGAGCGCAAGCGCATACCACTGCTGGTACATTCAGATGCATTTTGATCGCACAAACTTAATGTATAAATGAAATTAGATGAAATGTTGTTCTTTATTTCACAGCTGAGAGTGTTCAAGCTGGCGAAATCGTGGCCCACCCTCAACATGCTGATTAAAATCATCGGTAACTCAGTGGGGGCTTTGGGCAATCTTACTCTGGTGCTGGCCATTATTGTCTTCATCTTTGCTGTGGTTGGCATGCAGCTGTTTGGCAAAAGCTACAGGGAGTGCGTGTGTAAAATCTCTAAGGACTGTACTTTGCCCCGCTGGCACATGCACGACTTCTTCCATTCCTTCCTCATTGTGTTCCGCGTGCTGTGTGGGGAGTGGATAGAGACCATGTGGGACTGTATGGAAGTTGCTGGAACAACCATGTGCCTCATCGTCTTCATGATGGTCATGGTCATTGGAAACCTTGTGGTACATTATCAACTTTGCTATTGAAATCATGAAACAGACTTGTAGCTTTAGTCTGATTAGGTACAAGATATTTGTCCATAATGCTCTTTTGAAGCCATATTAGTGTAAAGATTCTTTATTGTCATTTGTTATCAATTGAAATTTCTCAAAAAGCAAACGTGGTTTTATATATATATATATATATACATAAATATAAATATGAAGGAATGTCATTGTGTGACAGGTGCTGAACTTGTTCCTAGCCCTGCTGCTGAGCTCATTCAGTGCTGACAACCTGGCAGCAACAGACGATGACAGTGAGACGAAAAACTTGCAGATTGCCATTGGACGCATCCAGCAAGGTATTGCCTTCACTAAGTCCCTGGTTCTCCGTACCTTCTACAGTGTTTGTCTGGGAAAGAAGAAGAAAAAGAAGGGCAAGGGCGATGACAAAACCCTGGATGAGTTCCACAAACCTACTGTAAACAACTCCATCCAGAACCACACCACTCTGGAGCTCATGAAAGAATTTCCAAAGAATGGCAATGGGGACGTTACTGGTGTGGATAAAAACGGAGACAAATACATAGTCAACAGCATGAGTGAGGAGTCTATGATGTCATTCATCCACAATCCCAGTCTGACTGTCGTTGTGCCCATCGCTGTGGGAGAGTCTGATTTTGACAATCTCAACACGGAGGACTTGAGCAGTGACACCTCTGATGTGGAAGGAGTTAAAGTGGTAAGGATGCTCTTCTCCTTTTGTCTGACAAGCTCTTTGCAGTTAAGGTTTTAGCAGGGCTTTCTTTTCATCTAGATTAAAAAGTATTGCGATCGCCTGTAAA
This sequence comes from Lampris incognitus, assembly GCF_029633865.1. Taxonomy (NCBI): domain Eukaryota; kingdom Metazoa; phylum Chordata; class Actinopteri; order Lampriformes; family Lampridae; genus Lampris; species Lampris incognitus. Next base: position 58,482 of record NW_026611199.1, on the reverse strand, counting down.
CACAATACTAACAATGTAATCATAATGCGTGGCTTGGACAGTGTTCCTCTTAAACCTGGGTTGGTAAGGCACGTTATGAGCAGTAAAAGGGAGATTAATGCGTGTAATGGATGGAAAGTGATTTCATGATCAGCTGGGGTTCTTGGTGGATTCATCCGCTGTTTTAGATAACTCTATCAATGCAGTGGCGGTGTAGAACTACTTAGCCCACTGTCAGTAGCAGAGAGGTATGGACATATGACATGATGTTTCCTCCTGTAGACCTGCTATACTGCAACCTTTTAATGAGGAGAGGCCACAGAAACAGGAAAACAGCAGTTTTCAGATTACATTATCTGCCATTTAAGTCTGAGTGCTGTAGAGCCGCATCCTCCTCTTGACGGGCTGTTTGCTTCGTGGCAGACGAGAGCCCATTTCATCTTTCTTTTACTGCAGCATGTGAAAGAAATGTCTCACACGGCCGTCTATCGTGTAATTAACGCTATCACATATTGTTATTGTCCTGTCAGACCCTTTGTAGCTCATCTCTAACTTCTCAGATCTTGCAGCAGTTTTTGTTCACAAAGCAAAATCTGCTTGCAAAGTGAAGTGTTACTTGCTAATGTTTTGTGTGATTCTTTTTAACTACATTTAATGCTGTTTGTTACTGTTGCTGCTGCTTCACAGATGCACTCAAAGTTTTCAGTGAGAGGACACTTGTAAGAACACTTTACTGTACATAACACTAACTATGGGGATTGCCTGTTCCGTCTACAATGCTCAACTCATTGGATTGCTTTTTTTTTTTTGTGTCAACTGACTTCATTCCTCAGTCTGATTTGACTCTTTGCTTTGCAGCTGTATTGATTTGAAGATATATTCTACCGGCTTTATTTCATTTGAAAGATTCCAGTGTTACATGACTATGCAGCGTCACTAACTTCAGCACCCAGCTTTTCCACGGTTTGAATGTTTATTTTGTTTTGGCGACACACAGCTGTTGAGCGCCAAGGAGCCATGGGGTTTCTTTGTGACGTCAAAATTTCATTTACCCGGACTGATTAATTGCCTGCTCATGGCATTCTCATTTGATAAACAACATTTTTTTATACAATGTACAAGCACTATGTAGCCCAGCCAAATTTCTTATTTTATTTTATTTCTTTATTTTCCCTAAAATCTTTTGATTAATTGTTGTGAACTTCCACGAAATTAGTTCCTACCTGTGGGCCTCCTCAAGTTCACTGGTTTGCGATTCCCGCCATTGCACGAACATTAGCTAGCATGAATCAGCAGTCACGGATTATGTTGCCAGCTAGCGTTGTTTAATGCTAGCTTTATAGTTATTTAGCTGAGGGTTTTTTACAATCCACGTTGACATAGAGTTAGTTAGTAAAGGTGCAAGGGCCGAAGGCCCGAGCTGCATCTAAGGAGCCAGGCCGCAGGCTCAGGAAGGGGGGTCCTGGACGAGTGAACGAGTCTAACGTCAATCCACTGTTTCCCGCTGTTCCTAAACTGAACTAGCCCCTACCCAAGCCCCTATCCAATCATAATGCGTGAAGTAGTGATGTCATCTGTAGTCGTAGGGCCCCGAGCAGGGCGAGTGGATCAAGTACCGACACTGGCGTTCTCGCGTGCGTTACTGTACAAACATTGAGCACGTCACCGACTCCGCCCCCATCGCACACGTCACAGCCAACGCTGAACACATCACAGACCTGCAGGCTGCAGTCAGGGGCTTCTCGACCAATTTGTGTGTTCCGCCATCTAGCGCCGCCGCCTTTACTGCGGTGGCAAGTAGCAATGTTTGCTAATGCCTGCTAAGTGACAGCAGCATCGGTAGCTGGATTGACGACGTTAGACAGTGGCCCCCAGTTACTGATGAAGGTACCTTATGGATGGCAAGCTTAATGTTATTCAAATTGTATGTATTAGTTAGACATCGGTTATGTCAATAGCCAGATAGAGAAAAAAATGACCACTTAACCATCCGCCGCATTTCAAGTGATGAAGTAACTAACGTTTGTGTAGCTAGCTATGTACGCTTTTGCAAAGATTGTCGATTTTCTAAATAAGTTCAGCTAACGTTACTTGATGAAAAACTTCGACATAAAATGTAGCTAGACTTATTGGCTGTCTGTTAAGTTTTCCATGGTTAAAAAAAGTCACTTCCACTATTAAACATAGGGCTGCCAGTTAACATTAGAGCAGTTAACGTTGTATATTTTCACGATAACGCCAGTTAGCTGGTTGAGTTAATTTATTATGTGCGACCACCGCAGCCCACTAACGCTAGCTAACTTAACGTAAGCTAAGCAAGGTTAGCTTAAAGACGCGTTTCACCATGTTAGGCTAGGCAGCTGCTAACGTTAGTCATTGTGAGATGAATATAGATTGTCGACTGTTAACCAAAACCTACCGTGCTGTTTTTATTGGGAACAAAGTCCTGTCTGTTGGTTTTCTTAATCCACTTCTGAAGAGTATCTTGGTCCTCTGCACGGCCAGGGACTCTATGTAAACCGTGTGGTCTCAGACAGGGGCAGTCTTCATGAAGTAAAGGCTTGTGTACTTCGCATTCAGTCTTTTTCCAAACGTGAAGTTTGCCACTACTGTTGGAGCAGCCGAGAACTGCACAGCTTCTTCCCGACTTCCTAGACATCGTCGTCAAATGTAACGTTGAATAATGTTAAAAAGATAAAAGTAGAAAATTGTACACTTCTTTGCACAGCTTGCATTCAAACGCGCGCGTATTGTAGGGAAGCGCCACCGCAGCAATGGCGACTTGTTAACTTCCGGTACTTCGCCGGATTAGTCTATAGATTTTATCAGGGTTTCGTAGACGGTGGATGATTGACAGTCGAGACGAGGCGTGGTGGTGGGTGTGAACGTGATTGACAGCCACGAGAATTGTCCAATCACATTAGATCAAAAAACATTAAAACAATACCAATAAAAGTGGGAGTGTCTGGGGCACAGGAAATCTGAAGAAACCAATCAGAGAGCAGCCTCAGGTCACCTGTTCACCACAAGTTTGAGGGCTTGCATAAGGTATCATTTGGCCGGCGCCCCTCACTCAGGAAGTATATGTATTCAGACAGGAAGTACATGTATTCAGACAGGAAGTATATATATTCAGACAGGAAGTACATGTATTCAGACAGGAAGTACATGTATTCAGACAGGAAGAATATGTATTCAGACAGGAAGTACATGTATTCAGACAGGAAGTACATGTATTCAGACAGTAATCAACCAAATACCCTTTGAACCAATATGTAATGGCTGCTGACAGGCGCTCACAGACTGAAAACACTTTTATTTCATCATTATTTGAATTATACAACTAAATTATATTTAACATGTTTAAGTAGATTTTCATCTCTTGATGTTTGAAGGGGGCGGTGCCCCACTGCCCTGTACTGGCCAGCCGCCATTGAAGCTAGCACAGGGCTAATTAAATTAGCAAACGCATGAATAGTCTAAATCAGAATTACAACTCATTTATACAATGGAGGATAGACCAATAAGTTCGTTAGCGCCTCACAGCACTGTGTGTGTCACCGTAATGCATCTTTAAACAAAACAAATGGAGAAAATATGTAAGATAATGGAGAGAGCGTTAGAAAATGTGACTGGCGAGGCTAGGCTCAGAGGCGTCACACCAGAACAGCGCCCCCGGGGAACAAAAGGTGTGCGTTTAAAACCACTGGGGTGGAACCTTTTCACAGGTAGGAACTCATTTTGGGAAAGTTCACAACAATTAAAAATAGATTTCAGGGAAAATAAAGAAATAGGGTAAAAAAAAAAGAAAAGAAAAAGAAAAATAATTGTGTTTTCATACAATTTCAGTATTGAGATGTTTTCCAAGCAGATAATGTCGCTGGGGCATGCATTTACAACTACAGGTAATGCTGATGATTATTAATGGCTTTTTCGGTGATACATTTCAAAAGAAATTCTACTAAAAATCGGTAACACTTTAGTATGGGGAACATAGTCACCATTAATTAGGTGCTTATTAGCATGCAAATTAGCAAAATATTGGCTCTTAATTGGTCAGTATTACGTACTCATTAATGCCCTATTCTGCATGGCCTTATTATACAACCAGTGAGCCATTAACTATGAGTTTTCCCTCTATAACCTCAGAATTATTGCTTATTAGTAGTACCATCTCAATATGCTTTGCTTAGTATGGCCTTTATAAGGTGGTAGTACCACAAGAAGAGTTATTCTCCCTTACTAACACTTAATGAATATGCTCTGTTCTTACATAACAACACACAAAACTACAAGTGTTCATAGTGTTAAATTACTCTAAATTAAGTTTTTGTTACTTAGCATATGTTCCCCATACTAAAGTGTTACCTAAAAATCCAGTATATCTACCAAAATGTGAATCATGATCCCCCCCCTCAAAAGAGGTGTAAATCGCATCTCATTCAAACTGACTGGGCGGTTGAAGCTTGAGTGGTAGCAGAAACAGCACACTTCGTTTAGCGGTTACAGTATATCACAGTAGCATGCTTGAATTATTCCCTGCTCTGCATTAGCTGGTCCCCGGACAGCCCAGTGATGCTGCTGTCTCCAGGAAGGCATTCAGGCTGCTCTCATCTCAGTGCTATTAGGAGACACACCCTGTAGGAAGGATCACAGCAAAAGGCTGAGGGAGAGACCGTGTTATTACAAATACTGCCAACCCGTACAGATCACTCACTCTTTTGAGATATTTCTATTTTGTCTTGTGAGCCATATTCTTGGATTTCACAGAACTGGCTGTAAAGTAATAGTATATACACCATTCATTTATTGTGTCATTGGCTCCATGAAAATTTTGCGAGTCAAGACCCATCCTGCAGGGCATAAATATGACGTGTCCAGTGGTATGATATCTACTATTTTATTTCATTACCCATCCATCAATTATCCAAACCACTTAGCCTTACTTAGGGTTGTGGGGATGCTAGAGCCTATCCCAGCAGTCATTATTGTATATTATTATACAATATAATAATAATTATATTATTATTTATTCTAATAATCATTATATTATATTTCATTATATATTATGTTATAATTTCATTATTATTATTTAATTATTTGTGTATTTTCACTATTTGAATACATGGGATTCTAGCCATTGTGATTTAAACAGGCATAAAACCACCATGGCTTATTTAAAGCCCTATAGGAAGCAACCTGGCTGTCTCACCCTCAACCTTATTACATTAACCTCCCAAGTTATCTCATTTGATACAGTTGGATTTCCCTGTCTCAAGCTAAGGGAACAGAAAACTGGACCAGGTCCTGTGTTGCAGACTCCTCAATGCTTTCTTGGTTTAAGAGCACCACTGCTTGACTGCTGTTAGGCTAATGCAGATACCCTATGTTGAATATTTTTGAAGTCATTCACATGTACATCAACTGTGCAGATGTTGGGCATATGTGTTTTCATGTCAGTGTTTATATTTTTGTAAAATATTGTCACTCAAGGTGCAAGATTTAGGTTATGAAATACTGGACATGGACATGAAAATACTGGACCACATGTGTTGTTTGGTTATCACAGGCATGATTGAAACATGCATTTCTAGTGAATGCATGTCAGTGATATTTGCAAAGTCATTCTTACCTGCGGCCTTTAGCAAGACGCAACTATTTATTCCAACAGAATGCTAATGCTAATTATTCTGAATGTGTGCCATTATTCTGAATGCGTACAATTCTTCTGAACGTGTACAGATCTGTTGGTATTTTGGACTGTTTTCATATGAAATTAATTAATTCTTGTTGAGAAAAAATGTGGGAATGGAAGTTTTCCCAGGGCAGATAGTCTTGCATCATTCAGTACTCTGTAGTCATAGCCACGTATATCATCAGTACATATAAGTATTCAGCTTATGGTTAGGTGCTACGTTTCCCATCAGCATTGCAGGTCCTTCCAATGATGTTTGATTTGCTTACACAAGCTTTTCCTGACTCCGTCTGCAGATGGTGGATGATGATGGTCAGATGAGTTCATCTGATGGAAGCACAGTGGTCTTCAATGCACATGGGGAGGGAAGAGACTCCGTGGATGCTGAACTGGAAGAGTCCATGGACCCTGATGCCTGCTTTACAGATGGTGAAGAGTGCTACTATTACTACTACTGATACAGCTACTAATGCTACTCCTACTACTACTATCATTGTTATTGTTGTTGTTAATATTGTAACGTGCATGGATAAGTAGACACGTTAGCCCTTGGCTAACGGGTCGGACCCTTTAGTCGACTGGTTAACGTTGTCGCCCACGGTGCGGGAGATATAAGTTCACGTCCTGGCTGTGGCGACGGTTCCCAGACTGCCCCCCTGAATTCGCTGCAATATAATTTTTGTTGCTGTGGCGTCTGGGTGGCATAGCGGTCTATTCCGTTGCCTACCAACATGGGAATCACTGGTTCAAATCCCCGTGTTACCTCCGGCTTGGTCGGGCGTCCCTACAGACACAATTGGCCGTGTCTGCGGGTGGGAAGCCGGATGTGGGTATATGTCCTGGTCGCTGCACTAGCGCCTCCTCTGGTCGGTTGGGGCGCCTGTTCGGGGGGAGGGGGGACTGGGGGGAATGGCGTGATCCTCCCACACGCTACGCCCCCCTGGTGAAACTCCTCACTGTCAGGTGAAAAGAAGCAGCTGGCGACTCCACATGTATGGGAGGAGGCATGTGGTAGTCTGCAGCCCTCCCCGGATCAGCAGAGGGGGTGGAGCAGAGACCGGGACGGCTCAGAAGAGTGGGGTAATTGGCCAAGTACAATTGGGGAAAAATCCCAAAAAAAGGCTGTTGTTGTCAGTATTAGCATTACTGGTGCTAAACAATCGACATAGTATATGTCAGAACATTTCAATAGATTAAGAGTTAATTATTTAGTATTACAAATATCACAAGTTTGAAAATGTAGAAGAAGAAATAAGGAGTCCACATCAACATAATCATAAAGGGAAGACTTACGCAGCTGAATCCCTTAACACTCGCAACTTATTAATGCCCATTAAACAAAATTTCCAAAATTCTGTTGGACTCCTAGCATTCAAAATAACAGTTCAACAACAGCATGATGAGAGTAAAATTAAGCAAATGTGAAGTCATGAAAAAAGTTTTCAATTGTGCCGTAAAAAATGACATCAGATTTAACGTACGTGAACACGTGGCATGGTTTAAAGAATTTTTTATAGTTCTATGGTTCTAATTTGAATGTAATATCGACACAAAATTTAGTCCCATTTATTACGACATAAGCCCACACTGTAAAAAATGTCTAGATTTTACGGTGAAAAACTGTCAAACCATGACAGTAAAAGACCATAAACTCTAAATGGGTCGAATACAGTAACTGTGTCAGTGAGACACCGTAAATATATATATCAGCCAAACCAATCATTTTTACATGTCTTTAATGGAAAAAAAAAACATTCCTCCACTGTTAAATACCCTTGTTTTGTTTTTTTATTACGGAAATATACCATAATATATAGTAGAAAAGTAGTAGAAAAAGTTATACTGTAGTTATTATGGTAACGTTCTGGCCACCACAGCTGCCAGTTTTTTTTACCGTAAAAACAACAGACTTTTACAGTGTAGGATTAGTGTCATATCTTTACAGTGCAGGAATAGTGATATTTTTACAGTGCAGGAATAGTGTAATTTTTTACAGTACAGGAATAGTGTGATATTTTTACAGTGCAGGAATAGTGATATTTTCCAGTGCAGGAATAGTGATATTTTTACAGTGCAGGAATAGTGATATTTTTACAGTGCAGGAATAGTGATATTTTTCAGTACATGAATAGTGATATTTTTACAGTGCAAGAATAGTGTAATATTTTTACAGTACAGGAATAGTGTGATATTTTTACAGTGCCGGAATAGTGTGATATCTTTACAGTGTAGGAATAGTGTGATTTTTTACAGTGCATGAATAGTGTAATATTTTTACAGTGCAGGAACAGTGTAATATGGCATCGTGTTAATGTGGCTGGAGCAGCATCTAAGCATTTCAAATCCTTTTTCTATTCTCAGGCTGTGTACAAAGGTTCCATTGTTGCCAGGTAAATGTGGACGTGGGCTGGTGGAAAATGTGGTGGACATTGAGGAAGACCTGTTACCGCATTGTGGAGCACAACTGGTTTGAGAGCTTCATCATCTTCATGATCCTGCTCAGCAGTGGAGCGCTGGTATGCATGAACAGTTGTTGACGCTGAGAGGAAAGAAGCTAAACTGGGATGAAAATATCATATTGGCGTCAAAATAATCACACCTCAAGATATCATATGGTTATGGAAATAAGTCAACTTCACTGATCTCATGTGGGAGATTTATGCAGTGATGAGCAGTAATTTATTTTACAAATGTCGCAAATTTATCATGATATAGTACGTATTTTTATTAGTTATGCAAAAGCGTATTACTTATGCCAGGACTTCATCTTTTATAGCTTTTTAAACGTTATAACATGCATCAATGCATCAATGCATCAATATTCTGGTAAAAAGTGTAATGGGGAAATACAAAGGTTACAGCAGAACCTGTATAAGCTGTATTTTCCCATTACATGAGTGACTTCGGTGTTAAGTCATGTTAGGTGCAAAATTAATGCAAAAACTGACCAGTTACTGAACATAAAACCTCTTCTTATCTTACATTAGTCAGATATGTGTAAAAGTAATAAATCAAAGTCTATTTGGCAGGGCGTCCGGGTAGCATGGCGGTCTATTCTGTTGCCTACCAACACGGGGATCACCGGTTCAAATCCCCGTGTTACCTCCTGCTTGGTCGGGTGTCCCACAATACACAATTGGCTGTGTCTGCGGGTGGGAAGCTGGATGTGGGCATGTGTCCTGGTCACTGCACTAGCGCCTCCTCTGGTCGGTCGGGGCACCTATTCGGGGGGGGGGGACTGGGGGGAATAGCGTGATCCTCCCATGCAAAACTCCTCACTGTCAGGTGAAAAGAAGCAGCTGGTGACTCCACATATATCGGAGGAGGCATGTGGTAGTCTGCAGCCCTCCCCGGATCGGCAGAGGGGGTGGAGCAGAGACCGTGACGGCTCGGGAAGAGTGGGGTAATTGTGCGTTACTGAAAGTTGTAAGCCAGGTTCTAATTTACTGATTGCATTTCACATCCAGGCATTTGAAGACATCTACATCGAGGGGAGGAAGACCATTAAGACTATACTGGAGATTTCAGACAAAATCTTCACCTACATTTTCATTCTGGAGATGCTGCTGAAGTGGGTGGCATATGGATTTGCCAAATATTTCACAAATGCCTGGTGCTGGCTGGATTTCCTCATTGTTGATGTAGGTTTGCCTAAAAACATCTTTATCCTACCATGGCAGGAGGCACAGATATGAACAGTGTGACGCTGTTTTGTTGAGACCATAAGATGTCTTACCACAGATTATATATGTCATGTAACTTCAGCATGGGGTAGTGTTCTCTGTAAGTTTTAGCCACTGTCCCTTCATGGACATTGTGTGTGTGTGTGGTGGTGTTAACAGGTCTCACTGGTCAGCTTGATAGCCAACGCCATGGGATTGTCTGAGATCAGCGCCATCAAGTCCTTAAGGACCCTGCGAGCACTGAGGCCCATGAGAGCCTTGTCACGGTTCGACGGCATGAGGGTAAGAAGCACAGGAATCCCCTATCAGTCCTGGCTCACAGTGTTTCACACGTTATCACAGTGTGTCACCGGTGACACTATCGGCCAGCAGCCCGCTGCATTACCACAGCGCACTGGCGCTCTGCAGTCAGATAAAGGGCAGCTCACGTACACTTTGTTGTTTTGCAGTACACAGAGAGCAGAAATCCACATAGTTCGATGCATGCAAACGAGGCATTCCTATCCTGTGCTGTTCCTCTTTCTCCAGCTGTTGTTTGTTTCAGAGGGTTTGCTTAGTTCTCCTCATGAGTGATAACCAGTCCCTAAATTATCTCGTCGATAACCTGACTGACTGTTTTCCAAATGATACTCATAAATTCATAAATTCTGTATCTATTGAAGTGATGTATACATGTGTATATATATATATATATATATATATATTTTGGGAAGTGGGGAAGCGGTGTGAACAGTACACAGTACTTGAGAACTTATGTAATTGGTGGGTAAGGGATGCCAGCCAGTAAAATCAATGGAACTGTTATCGATCAGCTGCTTCCATGTTGTGTTGGCCTGTGTGGGTCTCCAGCACTGCTGTGGCAATGCTTTCTCCTCACGTGGTAGCCACTCAACTCCCCGATCTGCATGACTGGCTTCTCATTTACATAACTTGCCCTGTATTGGTGTTCTCTGAAACTGCACTATTTGGATATTGTTTGCTGGGTGCCTTTAATGTGAATTTATTCGTTTTTATATTCATGTGTTTTATTTGTTTTTTTTTTCATCTACAGTAAACAAATTTTGTGACTTCCTCCTGCCTCTGCAAAGGTTTTCTGTTTCGATGTTTCTCCTCAACATGATTGCAACCCACCAAAAACAGTAAAAATAGATCATACATAGTATACCTCCTTTGAGTAATGTCCTCCCTCCTTTCCATATTCTTTCCTCACCTTTTACGTCGCTGTTGTCGTTGCTGTGTATGAGCTTTAGTGTTAGCAATACTTAAGATGAGTACACACCCATGTGTGCAATGGCATTTAAACACTTCACTCTTGTGTTTTCCTATTTTTACCATTACCAAAGTATGCAGTGTTGAACATTCAACTTTAGCTGTAGTCAGCTCTGCCGGCTGCTGAGACAGGATGTGTTACTCTGCTGTTTTGCAGGTGGTTGTTTATGCCCTGCTAGGGGCCATCCCTTCCATCTTCAACGTGCTGCTGGTGTGTCTCATCTTCTGGCTCATCTTCAGCATCATGGGGGTCAACCTTTTTGCAGGGAAGTTCTACTACTGTGTCAACGCAACCTCGGACGAGGTTTTCCCCACGTCTGTGGTGAACAACATGTCAGAGTGCCTAGCCCTGGGGGAAAACGCTCACTGGAAGAATGTCAAAATCAACTTTGACAACGTCGGTTCAGGTTACCTGGCACTTCTACAAGTGGTGAGCGAGAGCATTAAAGAATAAACAGTTGCACCATTCACACCTACGCTAGAGTACAAACACATGTTGTTGTTATTACATTTGTCATTTGTTGGGCAGTGAATATTTCCAAATGCATTCATAGGACCTTTTCCAATAAACATTTTTTATTGATTAATGCAGGCCACATTTAAGGGTTGGATGGACATCATGTATGCTGCTGTGGACTCACGTAACAAGGTAATGAGGGTTTTATGTGTCAGGTGATATTCCATCTTGTTTCCCATTTGAATTTTGCTGTTGCTTTTGAGACTAGCTGGTAGACAGGCACAATGTCTTACAAAGAGGTATATTTTATGCAGGTAGTAGTTAACACTGGTGTGTAGTCTTCTGACAGTGGGAGTAGCAGAATGGGTACCAGGCTATAGTGTCTAAGCCGGCTCAGTGGCACAGTGCTTGCACTGCTGCCCCACAGCAAGAAGTGCAGGGTTGGCACTGGAGAGGTTGCATGTTCTCCCCAGGCCTGTCAGTGTGCAGTGGCTGTCTGTGTGTACTCTGCATGCTCTCCCCCATGCTCACGTGGGTTTCCTCCAGCATCAAGAAGAACCCCCCCCCCAAAAAAACATGCAGAACACACTCCTGTCCTGTCCCTGACTACGACATGGATATCCACCTGGAACTGGTCCCCGAGTGCCAAAGGAAAGGGCTAACCACTACTCCTCGCTACCCCTGGAGGAAGGATAGCAGGATGGGAAAATGCAGAAGGAACATTTCTTCCGCCATCACTCCCTGCATGCGTGTGTGTGTGTGTGTGTCCAGTGTGTGTCAGCTGTAAGACGATTAAACGCTCTCTACTCTTCTCTCTCTTCTGTAAACCTTAGTGAGAGAACATGCCCACAGCCTGAAACAATAAATTACAATTTAAATTTTAATATCAGCCTCATGTGGTGAAGCTGTAAAGTATTAGCTGTATTTACATAAGAGCATTTGTGAAATGATGATAATATGATGATATTGTCTCAAATCTTGAACGATTATTCAAACATGGGTAAAAATAATTATTTATTATGTTATATCATATTGTTGTATTTTATAATATTATATTCATTATGTTGTATCATGTTACATTATATATTATATTATACTTTATACTATATAATATATATTATGCATATTATATACCGTCAGAAAACCTCACTGGAGTTCAAAGGTACAAACTGAAGACTTGAAAACTGATTGTTCATATGCTCTTTCTTTATTACAGCCAGAGGAGCAACCTGAATACGAAGTCAACCTTTTAATGTACATTTACTTTGTGGTTTTCATCATATTCGGATCCTTCTTCACACTCAATCTCTTCATTGGTGTCATCATCGACAACTTCAATCAACAGAAGAAAAAGATAAGTGTCATATCTTCCATTTTGAAATTAAATATTTTCCAACTGTTGTTACTACAGGTTGGCGGCACGGCGGTGCAGTGGTTAGAACAGTCGCCTCACAGCAAGAAGGTCCTGGGTTCGAGCCCCGGGGTAGTCCAACCTTGGGGGTCGTCCCAGGTCGTCCTCTGTGTGGAGTTTGCATGTTCTCCCCGTGTCTGTGTGGGTTTCCTCCGGGTGCTCCGGTTTCCTCTCACAGTCCAAAGACATGTACTAGATCAGGTGAATCGGCCATACTAAATTGTTGCTAGTGTGAATGTGTGTGTGTGTGTGGGCCCTGTGACGGCCTGGTGGCCTGTCCAGGGTGTTTCCCCACCTGCCACCCAATGACTGCTGGGATAGGCTCCAGCATCCCTTGACCCTGGTTAGGCTAAGCGGCTTGGATAATGGATGGATGGATGGATGGTAATACAGGTTTTAATACAAGTCTTCAAATCAAAAGTGAACGCAAAAATGCAATTGCTAACCCTAAAATGTAATATTCATATTTTTAAATGTTAGCCGAACATTTAACATCCAAACCTCCGCAGTTGCTGTCTGAGGTGCTTGTTCATAAAGTGTGAGTTTTTAAGACTCCGAGGAAGATTTAACGACAGTTTATGCAAATGCCTTTGCAGTCATTTAACATGCCTTCTTTCTGCTCTTCACTTTGGAGGTCAGGACATCTTCATGACGGAGGAACAGAAGAAATACTACAATGCCATGAAAAAGCTGGGCTCAAAGAAACCACAAAAGCCAATTCCTCGACCAGCAGTACGCCAAAATAATTTAGAACATGTTGTTTCTCATTTCTCATGTCAGTCTAATATTTAGACTCCTTTAGTTTTTACATTTCTTTTCTTTTCTTTCTCCACTTGTCTCCTGTTTCAGAACAAGATTCAAGGCTTTATCTTTGATTTCGCCACAAAGCAGGCCTTTGACATTATAATAATGGTTCTCATATGCCTTAACATGGTCACCATGATGGTGGAAACAGATGAACAGACGACTCAGAAGACCAACATTCTCTACTACATTAACCTCGTCTTCATTATCATCTTCACGGGAGAGTGTGTGTTGAAGATGCTCGCTCTCCGCCATTACTATTTCACCATTGGTTGGAATGTGTTTGACTTCATCGTAGTCATTCTGTCAATAGCAGGTACGACCCAACTCTGTGTGAAACTACAGTCATGACTTTTGAACTCTAGCCGTTGAATTTGTCAGGACACTGTTGCAGTCTGTCTGATTTATGTTTTGCTTCCTTTCCAGGTATGTCCATCTCAAACATAATAAAAAAGAATTTTTTTTCACCCACCTTGTTAAGAGTCATCCGTTTGGCTCGGATCGGACGCATCCTTCGACTCATTAAAGGTGCCAAAGGAATCCGCACACTCTTGTTTGCCTTGATGATGTCACTTCCTGCCTTGTTCAACATTGGCCTCCTGCTCTTTTTGGTAATGTTTATCTACGCCATCTTTGGGATGTCAAAATTTGCTTATGTCAAGAAGGAGGCGGGTATTGATGACCTTTTCAATTTTGAGACATTCGGCAACAGCATGATCTGCTTGTTCCAGATCACCACCTCAGCAGGGTGGGATGGCCTGCTGGCCCCTATTCTCAACAGAGATACCCCCGACTGTGACGTCAATAAAGAAAATCCCGGCAGCTCCATCAAGGGAGACTGTGGGAACCCCTCCGTGGGAATTATCTTCTTTGTGAGCTACATCATCATCTGCTTCCTCATTGTTATTAACATGTACATTGCAGTCATCCTGGAAAACTTCAGCGTGGCCACAGAGGAGAGCGCTGAGCCATTGGGCGAGGATGATTTTGAAATGTTCTACGAGGTCTGGGAGAAGTTTGATCCTAGTGCAACCCAGTTCGTGGAATTTCACAAGCTTTCAGAGTTTGCAGATGCCCTAGATCCGCCGCTGCGCATCGCCAAACCCAACACGGTCCAACTGATCTCTATGGACCTGCCCATGGTGAGTGGTGAGCGCATTCACTGTCTGGACATCCTGTTTGCATTCACCAAACGTGTCCTGGGTGAGGGTGGGGAGATGGACATGCTGAGGGGGCAGATGGAGGAACGCTTCATGGCCTCCAACCCCTCCAAAGTGTCCTATGAACCCATCACTTCCACCCTCCGCCACAAACAAGAGGACTTGTCAGCCTTTGTCATCCAAAGAGCATTCAGGAGATATATGATTACACGTGCTGCCATTAAGTCCTGCAACAATGCCAAAGACAAGATTCCCAATGAGGAAAACCTCGTTGACGAGGAGGATGTTGTCAAAAACAAATCGACAGGGCTTTCTGCACCAGATGGCAATTACTCAACCCTATCTGCAGCTACTCCAGCCTCAAATAATAGTGTAATAACAACAGACGAGAACAAATGTGAAGAAGACATTAGTGAAAATGAGGTCATGAGCAAAGATGTCAGGGAGCAAGGCATGTAAAGGAATGTTGAGAATGCAACATTGACATTACCTTGAATTACAACATGTTTACAGCTTTTGGAGGTGATTAAGACATCCAATGGACTCCCTTTTTGTACGGATATCTGTGCCTGACCATGCCTACTTGAGACTAAAGGGTGGTGCCTAAATGAAGAAGAAGAAGAAGAAAAAAAGACTTGCATTCAGGCTGCTGTGGACCATTGCTTTTCGGGTGGTGTTATTTTAAAGATTGAGAGTGGCCTCTGGCTACTTATGGGTATATGGGCAACATTTTAAGCATTTACACAGTCTGCAGCATCAGCTGATGGGTACGTTTTCTTGCAGCTAGCTCTGCGATTCAGTGGCTTGCATTGTTGTTCTATTAATGACTGTTCATTTACCTACTTATTTTACACTGACAGAGATACATTTTAAAGATATTACTTTTAGAGTTCATAGGTTGGTTATCTGACTTTTTATATTTTTTTTATTTATAAAGAAGGGTAATTGCTTCAATTGTGGTCATGAAAACGTGATATTGAGGCTAATCTTGCTTACTCATACAACTTACAATACTTGACAAATCCAGGGGACGATGACGGTTGCTGCAGATGATTAGAGATATAGACCTGCATGAATGTTCAGCCATGATTATGCATGCAAAAAATTACTATCGCCTTCCAGTTATTCTCTTCCTCTCCTTCACATCTCATGATGATATATAAAGTATAGAGTCATATATGGGTGTTTTCCATGTTTTAAAACCAAAAATCCTGAGCAGGCAGTTCAAACAAACCCAGTCATGTAACTTTTCAGTCGGTCTTGGAGCAAAAGCACCTTGGCAAACCAACTTTGCACATTCATTCGTTTTATTCATCTCAGTCTATCCCGTACGTTTCATCTCAGCTTCTTCTTTGTCTTTACTCATTCTTCATCAACTGCTGTTGATGTAGTACTTAAGTACAATATTTAGTGATACAATGTTTTCTCACGGTGGCGCAGTGGTTAGCGCGGTTGCCTCACAGCAAGAAAGTTCTGGGTTTGAGCCCCGGGGTAGTCCAACCTTGGGGGGTCGTCCCGGGTCGTCCTCTGTGTGGAGTTTGCATGTTCTCCTCGTGTCTGCGTGGGTTTCCTCCGGGTGCTCCAGTTTCCTCCCACGGTCCAAAGACATGTAGGTCAGGTGACTCTGCCGTACTAAATTGCCCCTAGGTATGAATGTGTGTGTGTGTGTGTGTGTGTGTGTGTGTGGGCCCTGTGATGGACTGGCGGCCTGTCCAGGGTGTCTCCTTGCCTGCCGCCCAATGACTGCTGAGATAGGCTCCAGCATCCCTGCGACCCTGACAGCAGGATAAGCAGTTCGGATAATGGATGGATGGATGGATGTTTTTTCACTAAATACCATATTGCTATAATCAAAGACACACAGAGCTGGAATGCTTGTGAAAGCCACTGAACATGGTATACGTTACCTCAACTAACCACAAACCTCTTACCTTTCCAACAGTGTATCTGCCATAATTTGCTTGAAGTGGGTATTTTTACCAGCAGCATTTGCTTATGTCCTCTGTATTATTAGAGCTGGAAAGTCATTGTTCAGTGCTCAAAATCTGATTGGACATCCCCCAAATATAGCTTCTCTTTCATAGCATTAATTTGGATGTCTCACTGTGGGATACACCCCCTCATGTATTCCCCCATAGTGAGACAGCTCACTCACGCTACTCAGAGAACCAGGGTTACGGAAGTAACCTAAAGTTTCATCCTTGTGTGTACCCTTCCTTATTGTGTGTGTGTGTGTGTGTGTGTGTGTGTGTGTGCACATATATATATATACTGTATGAGGTATTTGGAACTGATATGAACATTTTCATGGTTTGCTGCTGTATGCAGACGGACAGGGATACAGTACATCTAGCTGTAAAATGACTACTTTGATATATGACTTTCTATACGAGTACTGTTAAATATGTGACTGATCATTTCTCTTTTTAAGATGTAGCCCTCTGGATTTTTTTGGCCACTGTTGCCGATGTTATATGGC
This sequence comes from Lampris incognitus, assembly GCF_029633865.1. Taxonomy (NCBI): domain Eukaryota; kingdom Metazoa; phylum Chordata; class Actinopteri; order Lampriformes; family Lampridae; genus Lampris; species Lampris incognitus. The sequence goes on along the minus strand of NW_026611199.1, from coordinate 41,545 downwards.
CATATGCTGTCTGTACCATAGCCACTGTTATTCGACTTTGAACTGCACATTTTTATTCATAAACTTGGTAACCTAATTAAAGGGAAGTGTATTCTGAATGTGGCTTTTTGCATATTTGCATACTTTGTAAACTGTCATCACAGTTTGCCTCTCAGTCTTTATCATACTAAATATCTAAGATGAGTTTAAGATAGTTCAGACAATACTAAATATGATTGTCTCAAGGATATAGCGTCACACATCTTGTGTGCCCTTGGCTGTTTCCTAACACGTGTTTACATTTTTATAGCAGTAGTTGTGTTAATTTTGTCTCTTTTTTTTGTCATTGTAGGAAAACCACCATAAATTGTCAAAATGTTTTATCTGTTGTTCCATGTTCTAAGATATAATTGCATTTATGTATGCATAATTTGCATGTAATGAAAATGTTCAGTATGTATATATCAGTTATACATAAATAATGAATGTTTTGATTACATTGAATTTCACAGCTCCCAACATTCATATGCATTATGCTTGTAGTGGATGAGTAAACTGCATGCAAGATATTGCTGTAACCCATCTCAGTGATAAGCCGAAAGAATAAAGATGACATGTACGGAATATGCCCGTAAAATATTCACTTTGTTCATTGCACCTACAGTATGTGGAAACAACCGTTAATGTATGCAGACATGGCAAAACCAGGTCCAGAAAGTACAACTCCGAAGCATGCATTTCCTCCACCCGCGCGCTAAATCAGCTGATTTCATTACCCTATCAAGCTGAAGAGTGGGGTTGATTAGAATCAGTTGGTTTAGCACATGGGTGGAGCAAATACGTGGTTAGGACTTTTACTTTCTGGACCTGAATTTGCCACCTCTGTAATATGTCAACTACCAATTCAGTCTGCAGCAGGAAGTAGCGAACATTAAACAGCCAAGTTACAGTAACTATTTTTTTCTGTTTTCTTTTTTTGCTGATGCATTTTTTTTCTTCTGTTAATTCTGAGATCTAAACTGAAACTGAGTAAAATGAACATTTGTATCCTTATAAATGACAGCTGTATGATGTATTTATTTGCTCCATTTACTTTCTGTGTTTGCCAATTTCCACTTGTGCTTGTGTGACACGGCATGGATGTACAGTTTGCTTTCAGCTCCCAATGCAATTGATTATGGACTCGGCATAATTGCAAAGCACACCAATATCCTGTAAGAGAGGCGTGCCAACCACTTCCTTCGGTTTTGAGTCGACTTGTTATGATCTGCATCTGCTCTTCGGGGGTTGTGAAACATTAATGGCAACTTGTGGCCCAGCATCCTCTGAAGTCCCTCCCCGGTTTGGACACAGGCTTCAAATCTTGTGTCAATAATCCCGTTTGGTTTCATCTGTGCAAAATTGACCTCGTTTCTTCTTCTGTGCTGTTTGACTGAGTACTCGACTCACTAACGGGTTAGACGTGCCACAGAATCAGAATCCTTTTATTTGCCCACACAGTCAAAAGGAGGAAAGTATTTGGCCACCTTAAGCAGTTTGACACAGATATTGTTTTTCTGCAGCAAACACGTCTGCGTTCTTCACAGCATTCCAGACTTATGGCGGGTTGGGCGGGGCAGCACTTCCGCTCTGCGCTCCAGGCCGAGGCGAGGGGGGTCTCCATCCTAGTAGCTAAACACATATTCTTTGAACCAGCCAAAATCACTGCTGAGAGGAACGGTAGTTTCAGGGAAACTATTTAACACAGATGTTGCCAACGTATATGCCCCAAACACAGATGACGCCAGCTTCTTTGACCGCCCGTCCTCTCTTCTTCCTGACCTGGGCACACACTACTTCATACTTGGGGGGGACCTCGACCGTTGGCTGGACCTGATGCTGGATCGTTCTTCCACCAAACCTGAAGTAATGAGTAAGTCAGCCTCACACGTTCAGTCTTCTCTTTCTGAGTATGGAATTTAAGATATGTGGCGGTTCCTTCACCTTAACGAGAGAGCGAGTACTCCTTTTTTCCAATGTCCACCATACATATTCTAGAATAGACTATGTTTTCATTGACACCAGACTAATTCCCCAAGTCCATTCCTGTACATATCAAAGTATTGTTATATCTGATCATGGCCCTGTTGTGATGTCACTGCTACTTCCTGGTACCCCACAGCCCATAAGGCACCGGCGTTTTAACTCAACCCTACTTTCTGACAATGAGTTTGTAAAATACAGAAGAACAGATTACCTTTTTTTCTTGAAACCAGTAATACCCCAGATGTCTCTGCTCTTGTGGTCTGGGATACAATCAAGGCTTACCCGAGAGGGCAAATTATATCATCCACTGCAAACCAGAAAAGGCATTCTCAGAAGGAACGATTTCATTCCTTCGCTCATCTTCGGCCACTTCTCCGGGGTGGGGTTGCGGTGGCAGCAAGCTAAGTAGGGCACTCCAGACGTCCCTCTCCCCAGCAACAACTAGATTTATGATCTAAACATCTAGATATTGATAAACAGTATGCATTAACTCAAACTCCAGAACTATATCCCAAAAGACTAGAACTCAAAACAAAATTTGGCCTCTTTACTACTCACCAAATGCAAAATCTTTTATTAAAAACCAAAAGTACTCTTCACGAGCATGGTGAAAAGACAGGGAAACTGTTAGCTAACCCACTAAAGGGACAGAGGGCTAAGCAACTTATACCAAGCATTCACACAGGTAGTGGCGATATCACTGTAGACCCCATTAAAATCAATAATGCATTTAAAGATTTCTACTCCCAACTACACACCTCTCAATTTGATGGAAACGAAATGACAATTACAGCCTTTCTAGACCTTCTGCCCATCCCAACTATTCCCCCAGACTCGATGGAGAAGCCGGAAGCACCTCAGACCCAAGCAGAAATAACCCTAGCCATATATCATTAAGGCCGGACGGCTTTCCAGCCGAATTCTTTAAGAAGTTTTTGGTACTTCTCTCACCACAATTAACAACTGTTCTATATGAATCCCTTAGGCTGGGTTCACCCCTCCTTCTCTAAATGAGGCATGTAAAACTCCCATAGCCAAGAAAGGGGGAGACCCTGTAGAATGTGCCTCGTGTAGGCCTACCTCTCTTCTGAACCCAGATGCTAAGATTCTAGCAAAGGCCCTGGCACACAGATCGGAAGAAGTTAACCCCCAAATAATAGCAAACGATCGGACAGGCTTCATTAAGAAACATCACTTCTTTTTTAATGTCTGGTGTATTTTTAACATCCTGTACTCATCTTTGAAAACGTCCCTGAGTGTGTCGTATCATTAGATGCGGGGAAAGCATTTGATCGAGTCGAGTGGAAATACGTATTTACAGTTTTGGAAAAATTTGGATTAGGGCAGTCGCTCACAGCCAGTCACTTTCAGACTGCCATATGTCACTCTGCAGGCTTGTCTAGACAAGTGTTTGTCCTGATAACCATAAGATGGGAAATAAAGATCCCAAACTAAAATGTGTGATGATGCAACAGCATTACTTTCAACTGCTAATCCAATAAATAAACGACTAACCCTGTAGACTTTGTAAGCTTTATGCTACCACGGTCGCCCTGAAGAATATATGTACACGTTATTTTCAGTCCGTTCCAATGCATTCTTTCCAGAGTTGTAAATCAGCATGAATTCACAGATTCCCATCATTTCTGACAAGTGAAGACACTGGTGAAAGTACACCGCGTTAGGGCTGAATTGTCCAGGGCATAGAAACAGCATGTTTGGATGCTGACATCCAGCTGATTTTAGCTTTCCCCATTTTCATTTATGTAGTTGTCCTTGAAACCTACATATTGCTTTTATCCTCTTTGAGCTTAGAGTTGATTTCTTCACTGAGGTACTGCACGCTGATGCTGTTTGGGGATAACTATTGCCTGCATTGTAACACGCGGTCTCAGTCTTCTTTCAGTTTGCACCGATGTGGCACTGCTACCGTGTGTTACCAGAGATGCAGTTTGCCAGGGACACATCTGGCCCGTTTTTCCGACCTTAACCTGACAATCCTAAATGGATATCGAGAAGCCGGTGTTAGCAGTGACGGCTCGTGCGGTGTCATCGGTGTCATCAGCAAACCCCCTGCCTCTGTCTTTCTGACGCACATTGCTCACATCTTCTTCACCAGCGTTGCAGTTATGAAAAGAGTTTGAAAAACAAACATTTTCCTCAATTTAAATCATTTCAACCGCTGAGGTCTGGGTAACTGCTTTCGGTCACTTACAATGTTGAGCGCTCCACTGCAAAAATCTGTTTTCCGAAATCCACCTTGAAAATTTTAGAACAGAAGGGACCTTTTGCCAAATGCACAAGTCAAGTATTCATTTATATTAAGTATCGCAAGTGGGCCTGTTTAATTTTAAAGGACATTATGGTATTTATATATATATATATAATTTATTTTAATTTATATTTTATGTTTGTTATATTTTTACAATTTATATTTGTTTTAATTATTTGTTTAACAATTTTAATTATATTCATTTTATATTTATTTTATTTTGATTATTTATTTTAATTCTCAATTGGGATAAGTGGCTTGGATAATGGATGGATGGATGGATTTATTTAAATTTTATATATATATATATATATATCACATCCAGATTCAGTAATGTATGTAAGTATGTATGTATGTATGTGTGTGTGTGTGTGTGTGTGTGTGTGTGTGTGTGTGTGTGTGTGTGTGTATATACACATATATATATATAGATAGCGTTTTTTTCCCGAAACCGTCAATGCTGTTGTGGGTGCTCAACTAATGAGGAGCGGAATATCAACACGGATACAGGAAAAAAGATTTTAATACATTGCAGTACAGGCCTGTTTCGTGCGGGCCTGTACTGCAATGTATTAAAATCTTTTTTCCTGTATCCATGTTGATATATATCAATATATATATATCAATATATATATATCAATATATATATATATATATATATATCAATATATATATATATATATATATAGCTGTTAAAGAGCATTAGCTTGTTTTAACTATGTTCCTGATTTGTTTGATTAACGAATGCCAGGGATTTCAAAGAATCCGTGCAGATTAAATGCCATCACCATTGAGGGGATTATATTAGGAAATGTCCATCTCCAGCACTGACCACAAAGACAATTATAAAAGCATTAAGCATGAGCTTTTCCTGTTGTAAGGTTTATGACCTATACAATGTTTGTTGCACACAAACCAGAATCAGCATTAGTGTGGTTCCTGGATCGGGAGCGGTTCAATTTCTCGTCGTCTATTTCACGTGCCAGATGTAATGAGCACTCAACTGTAAATGGTTCCTCTTTAATTGATCTCGCTCGTTATGCCCCCATGGGGTATTGAAGACACTGGACGGCTTCGAGCAAATGGCGCTGAGTGACTTTTGCCGTACATAACAAGAGAATTGACAGCATACTTTTTTTGTTGTTGTTTTTTGTTTTGGTTTTTTTTCCCATACATTCGACATTGTTTTGGAGTCGGCCAGTGACTAGGGATGACATTTTAGGCAGAGAAAAATTGCACCGCTTTAGGAAGATTTTTAATCTTGTAATAAATCATGGCACGTCCAGTCAAACGGAGCAGGTTACGTGTCTACTTTATGCAGCTAACAGGTCAGCTCACATGGATGCAACATGACCTTCACGCATAGTCTACTGTCGTAAAACCCCTTCCATGTACAGCCACAGCTCACAGTTTCCGTCACTGTCGTGCACATTACCGTATTAACTGTAATACTATGACATCTCCCCCTTTTTAGTTTTTCTTTCACCTTTTAAAGTAAACAGATATAACATTATTCTAAACATCAGGTAAACAGTGCTATTCCTCTGTAGCATCAATACAACTCTTACCACACTGAGAGCAACAATAAGGCTTCAACACTCAGTTTAACATTTCACAGCCTATTACACTCTGGAACTCTTTTGACATTTCCAAATAACTCCTTAGTTCTATAGTTTACCATCTGGAACTCTTTTTTTTCTTTTGTTCACCCTCTCCCCCCCCCCCCATTTTCATAAATGTATATCCCCCCCCAAAGGCCATGAGATGTGAGAACACAGTCACTCACAAGTCCAGTCTAACAACTGGTTTAATGACCCGTCCAGACCTGGTCTGTGACAGTTTCTCTGTACCAGCATGTATGCTGACACTGGGGGTGTGTGGATCAGTCCCGTGTCCAACTGTGTCATAAGGCTCTTGACTGGCATCTTGCAAACAGGTGAGACAGGCACTATACTCCCAGCTGACTCTGGAGCAGGCATCACCTGGAGATGGCGACGGCTACGCCGGAACGTTCCATCCTGCTGTGTCTCGATGAGGTAAGAGCGTGGCGTGTCACTCTCACTGGTCACTGCTGCAGGAGGATTTCTGGTGGTCCAGCTTGGTGAGAACATGACCACCTGGCTGCAGTGGAGGTAGGGATCTCACCCCGTGACGTTGGTTATAGTAGAAGGCTTGCTTCTTCTTTTCGGCCTTGTCCTTCTGCTTGATCCGATGCAAACTAGGCCATCTAGGTTGCAGGTTTCTCTCGCGGGTAGGAAGCGTCGTCCTGATCTTCCGGCCCATTAGGAGCTCAGCTGGGCTGGCTCCCGTGGTGCTGCACGGAGTCGACCTGTAGCACATGACTGCAATGAGAGGGTCTTTCTGTTTCAGGATTCTCTTTGCAATCTGCACGGCCCTTTCAGCGTGACCATTTCCTTGTGCGTTGTGCGAGCTCGAGGTGATATGTTTAAAATCGAGCTCACGGGCTAGGTCTTGAAACTCGGCGCTCAAGAACTGTGGCCCATTGTCACTCACGACCACATCCGGTATGCCGTACTGGGCACATGTTGCTTTTAGCTTCAGAGCGACTTGAGCACTGGTTGTTGTTGTCATGTGTAGAATCTCTATGTCTCTAGAGAAGTAGTCTGAGATAACTAAATAGTTGTGTTTGTTGTACTCACACAGGTCCAGAGCTATACGCTTCCATGGCCTGTCAGGGAGCGCATTAGAAATCAATGGCTCCTTTTGCTGTGCTCTTCTTGACTCACAGCAAACTGACATGACGAGACCTTGTGTTTTATCTGTGAGGAAATGCCCGGCCACCAGACAGAGGCGTTTGCCCTCTCCCAACATTTTGTGAGGCCCTGATGTCCATCATGAATCCTATCAAGAATGTCTGTCCTCAATGTCTCAGGTATCACTATTCGACATCCCCTAGTAACCATTCCCTTATACTCTGAAAGTTCACTTTTCATTGGAAAATACTCTCTTATGTTACCTGGGACTTTACTCCCGTGTTCAGGCCACCCTGACCTGATGTGTCTGATCACCGTCGGTAGCATCTCATCCGCTGCTGTGGCTGCTCTGATGCTGGCCAGCTTCTGTGGAGTAGCAGGCATGTTCTGAATGACAGCTGCCATGTAGCACTCCACATCTGAGTGTGTGTCCCTCTCGTTCTCCATGTGGCGCACAGGGCTCCTTGACAGTGTGTCTGCCACAACAAGTGTCTTTCCAGGTGCATACTCAGCTATGGGTTTAAACCCCATGAGCCGCGTAAGAAGTCTCTGGCACCGTACGGAACATTGTCTAAGTCCTTGCTGTTCATTAGCGGGACCAACGGCTTGCGGTCTGTCACTAGTTTGAAACTCTCGAGGCCATAGAGGTATTTTTCAAACCGCTCACAGGTCCAAACACACGCCAAACACTCTTTTTCGATCTGCGTATCTGGTTTCCGCGTCAGTCAATCTCCTGGAGCAGTATGTTACTGACTTCCAGTCTTCCCCATGGAGCTGCAGTAGCACGCCACCGATCCCATAGCTACAGCTGCATCAGCTGAGAGTGCGGTGGGTTTGTTGACATCGTAGAATGTCAACACAGGCGATGTCATCAAGAGCTCTTTAAGCCTCTCAAACGCTGTCTGTTGTGCTGGCCCCAAGGTCCATGCTGTCTTGGACCTTAGCAGCTCATACAGTGGCTGGCCCACTGTGGATAGGTTTGGCATGTATTTACCGAGATAGTTCACCATGCCAAGGACTCGTTTCAGGTCCTGCACATTCTCTGGTGTGATAAGCTCTCGGATAGCCTCCACTTTGGCTGGATCTGGTCGCACGCCAGTGGCATTGATCACATGTCCCAGGAAGTGAAGCTGTTTCTGCCTCAGCACACACTTTTCCTTGTTGAGCTTGAGTCCAGCGGACTCGACTCTCTCCAGGACTTTCTGAAGCCGAAGGTCGTGTTCTTCCATGTCCCTTCCGTACACAACTATGTCGTCCATGTACACAGCTGCCCCCTGTAGGCCATGCAGTGTCTCTGTCATTTTTCTTTGAAATATCTCTGGTGCGCTCGTTAGTCCAAACGATAAGCGTCAGAAACAGTACCTGGCGCTTATCGTTTGGAGTGATGAACGTCGTCAGCTGGCACTGTCGCTGTGCAAAGGGATCTGGAAAAATCCCGAGGCTGCGTCGAGGCTGGAGAACACCATTGCTCCGCTCAGCTTGGCTATGATCTCCTCCGGTGTAGGTAAGATGAATCTCTCTCTCTTGACCCGTTCATTCAGTTTCTTTATATCCACGCATATTCGCACTTTTCCAGACCTTTCCAGGACGGGCACCATAGGGACACACCAATCTGTCGGCTCTGTTACCTCTTCTATAATGCCATTCTCCTCCATCCGGCGCAGCGCCTCTCTAACCTTGTGCATTAGCGGGATTGGGAACCTACGTGCTGTGTTCACTGCAATGGTGTGGCATTGTCCTTTAACTGTATCTTTACATGCTCTGTCTTGAGAGGGCCATGCTCTCAAATGCATCATGGACCTCCTCGACTCGCTTCACAAGGCCCATCTCTGCTGCAGTGGAACAGCTGAGTAAGTTATTGACTCTCTGCCCTCTGATAAAATACACTGGGAATGAGTATGACTTGCCCTTGTACATGGTGCATGCTTGAAATTGCCCTTGACAATTCAATTGACCCCCTGGACTGCATAGTGAAATGTTGGTCTGCTTTCATTCTCTCTCTGGAATTAGCATATTGAAAGTCTCTTCACACATAACACTAGCGTCTGCTCCACTACCAATCTTAAACTCCACTGGTGTTGCACCAATGAGAAGCTGCCCTGTCCATTTTTCATCACTCAAGTTTGCATTCACTGATCCCAAAAAGTATGCATTCTGCTCAACAGTCTTTGTAACTTCACTCACCGATTTGCTCTTACACATTCTCTCCCAATGTCCATTTTTGTTGCACTTGTTGCATGCTGATCTGAACGCTGTGCACCCTTCCTGGTTTTTGTGTTGCATTGTTCCACATCTGCCGCACTTTCCTCCGCGCTCCGTGTTTCTGGAGTTTTTGCGTCCTTTCTGTTTGGCGTTACGTTGCCATTTGGGGTTTTTCTTCCACGCGCCCTGTGCATGCACCTCTTGCACAGCTGCTGCAGCGCTTGTAGCTTCCCCTTGCTTGCTAGTCTGCATGCTAACGGTCTCTGACTGATGCACTGACTGTACTGTGTGTGCTAGCGTGAGCTCATTCATGAGTTGCAACTTACGAGACTGCTCTTTCTCTAGAATCCCTACCACGATCCGGTCCCGAATATTCTCCTCCCTATTCATCCCGAACTCGCAGTGCTCTGACAGCTCATAAAGGGCTCTGACAGCTCATAAAGGGCTCTGACAGCTCACAAAGGGCTCTGGGTAACACTTTAGTATGGGGAACGTAGTCACCATTAATTAGGTGCTTATTAGCATGCAAATTAGCAACATATTGGCTCTTAATTGGTCATTATTACGTACTCATTAATGCCTTATTCTGCATGGCCTTATTATACAACCAGTAAGCCATTAACTATGAGTTTTCCCTCTATAACCTCAGAAGTATTGCTTATTAGTAGTACCATCTCAATATGCTTTGCTTAGTATGGCCTTTATAAGGTGGTAGTACCACAAGAAGAGTTATTCTCCCTTACTGACACTTAATGAATATGGTCTGTTCTTACATAACAACACACAACACTACAAGTGTTCATAGTGTTACATTACTCTAAATTAAGTTTTTGTTACTTAGAATATGTTCCCCATACTAAAGTGACATCTTGATCATTACTAATTCACTCGTAATTGAGTTTTTTTATGTTCCCCATACTAAAGTGACATCTTGATCATTACTAATTCACTAGTAATTAAGTTTTTTTATGTTCCCCATACTAAAGTGTTACCGGGCTCTGATAAATGTCTCTGCCTCCTCACCTGGCTGCTGCCCCCGCTGGTGGAAAATGGCTGGCTGGTGGATTATATTCCGTTTAGGGAGAAAGTACTCGTTGTATTTATCCATGAGTATACTGTAATCCTTCTCGTGGGCTGCTTCAGCAAAAGTGAAAGACTTGAAAATATTCCCTGCTTCGCTCCCCATCGCAGATATTAGAGAACTAACCTGTACTTCACCAGCCTCCTTGTGGCGCTTGGTCGCCATTCTGAATCTCTCGAAGCGTCTCTTCCAGCCAGTCCATGCCGTCGGTTTATCAGAGCTACAGTTTTCTGGTGGGCTAAACTTCGCCATAATTCATTGTCGTTGTGAATGTATGCCTCACTTCTGACACCATGTGACAAATCACGGAACGTCCAGTCAAACGGAGCCGGTGAAGTGTCTATTTCATTCAGCTAACAAGTGTAACCGGTTATTTTCTTGCCCGGTGCGGGATTCGATACGGCGTGTACTGCAGCACAAGGTGACGTCACTAACCGCTCGGCTAAAGGGTCAGACCCGTTAACTAACGGGTCTTATTAGTAGTTTACACAGGCTAGCTCACATGTACGCAACGTGTGATGTTTTTTCCGTACCCGTTTTCGAGTACGTTATTATTTTTCCCACCTGGATTCCGGGAAGACCCGCCCCTCCTCTATCTCTGATTGGCTATCCCTAACCCCACCCTAACCCTAACCTTAACCAACCTAACCAACGGAGGCGACAAGTACTAGCCAATCAGAGGCAGAGTTCCCGGAAAACGGGTACGGGGGGGGGGGGGAAACCACGCGTACGCAACGTGACCTTCACGCATAGTCTATTGTCGTAAAACCCCTTTCGTGTACCGCCACGTCTCACAGTTTCCGTCACTGTCGTGCACATTACCGTATTAACTGTAATACTATGACAACTCTTGTGCGCCAACTTGTATCTACAAACGAGCTGTTTGTCAGGATGCTGTAATCTGGTTTCTGAGTGGTGCTTTGTGGCTCCTGCAGGAAACTATTAGCATCTTAAGTGGGTGGAACGTTTTTTATTAATTATTAATCACAGCTGAAACATCCAGTGCAGTCCGGCATTGCTTTTATCTTGCGCGGCTGTTCAATTTGAGGGACGGTGAGCGACAGGCGGATGGCAAAGTGCTGATTACGTCAGCCACTGCGTTTCACAGCAACGATGTGCTCATCAACCCACACCACACCCACTTACACGTGCTTTGTGGCTCACATGTTTAGTCCCTGGCACCCACTGCCATCATAACAAAGACCGACAGGTGTCTGAATACATCTATGGTGCCCGGTGGGCTCATAGCATTTTGGAGACATGTTAGAAAAA
>NW_026611199.1:0-25000 GCF_029633865.1 Lampris incognitus | reverse complement strand
CAAATGAAGCATTAGTTAGTAAGTATTAGTAACTACTGAAGTCATCATTTGTAAATTTGTGTACAGCATTTGTGAAGCAAGACATGCACCAATGGTAAGTGAGTGTTAATAGATGTTTATAAATACTTATGAATACTGCAGTTCATGATTAATTCATGCACAGCTGTGCATGTAAATAGTGTGTTAAGCATGTACTTACACTTCTTTTGTGAGTCTCAAGGTGCTGCTGGCCTTTCAGTCTCATGTGTAAACGCTTTGTAAGGCACAGACAGTCCTCACTTTACATGAGCTCCTACAAAATACTTACCTAACACTAGTGACTACCTGACTCAATCCTGAACTGCAGTATTAATAAGTATTTATAACATCTATTAACACTCACTAACCGTTGGTGCATGTCTTGCTTCACAAATGATGACTTCAGTAATTACTAATATTTAACTAATGCTTCGTTTGTGTAGTTATTGTGAAGTGTTACCCAGTACTGTATGTTTATGTGGCTAAATGAGTCAGTGTGTGTGTGTGTGTGTGTATGTGTTCATGTGTAAAGGCATTAAAATGTGCTGGATGTTTTAGTGCACGTTTCGATGGAGGAATACAGGGGCTCATTAATAAGTGTGCTGCTTGTAGTGTTGTGTGAAACTCTTAAATCAATAGTGTCCTGCAGAAACCACAATGGGTCCAGCCATTAGAATGCTGCAGCAGTACATGTGTGTCCCGGGGGGTGGGGGGGGGCGTTTCCCACCTGTCTCCCTCCTAATAGGCTTTCAGATGCATCCTTTAGTAATGCAGCAACACGCACAGCAGCCGTGCAAAACTCCTCACCAAGTGCAAAACCTTTCCCGTCCATCTGTGCTGTAACTACTCTGACGATCTAACGTGTCTCACTGTAATGTCGGGTGGGTCACGAGTTTATTTTATATCACATTTCAAGTCTATATACATAATTATATATATAAAATAAATCATATAATATGTAATATTTATTATATAATATATAATGTCTAATGATTAGACATATTATATTATTATATATTAATAATTATATTGTTTATAATATATAATTATGTATAATATAATGTCTAATTATATATAAATCAAAAATTAGACAAATTATATATTATTATATAATTATATTATATGTCATAGATATTATATTATATTTTATTATATATATAATTATTTGTATAATAAATAATATAATAGATATTTATATAATAATATATGATAGTAATATATAATATAATGTCTAATTTTATATATATGTGTGTGTATATATATACACACATATATATATCTAGACATATATATATATATATAAATCATTAGACAGGGAAGGCTAAACTGTGTGTGGTAAAGCACACAAGCATTTACCATGGCTGCACATACTCAGCGTTCAATACCAAGCTGATTTACTCTTCCGTCGATGTTGGCTGCAGAGAGTAACGATTATGTGCCAGAACTTGTGCTAAATAGTATCTGACAAGGCAATGAAAGGCCTCCCCTGGGACAGCTGTCCTGTGTCCGCTCTGCCTGGTCCACCATAGAACCTGCCCTGCGCTGCTCTGCACACAAAAGTTAGTATTTTATAATCAATGCACGGTGTTGCGTAACGTTGGTCCACCAATTACCAGCAGCTGGATGTTTCCATTGCACACGATGAGCTAAGCTACGATAATAAACGGAGGTTGTGGGAGCTAATGTTTTATGGCTTAAACGAGCTGGATAAAAAAACAAAGTATCCATTTCTCATGGAGGCGAATGTAATGTGTGAGTAATGCTGTAACGCTGACGTTTTGTCTAAATGCTCGTCCTCTGCTAATGGAGAAATGTGTGCGCGTCTGGCAAAACAAGATGCCCAGCCCAGCTCTAATGACCACACGGGTCCTGGGTCTGTGAAGGAAACCCAAGCCAGGAACACAGCTTGATTCATTTTCGCTCAAAGTATCCCCAACATCTGAAACATCTCAAATCTGAACCCAGCTTGTACGTGCAATGGTTTTCTGCACACACTGGGGACGAGGAAGACTTGAGCGTCAAAATGACCTTCATATAAAATGTACATGAAACTCTAAGTGCTGTTGAATATATCTATATGCGACATATCCGTGGCCTGCTTGGTCAATTAGATCTCCCCCTCTTCCGCTTTAGAGCTCCCCCTCTTCAGCTTTAGATCTGCCCCTCTTCAGCTTTAGATCTCCCCCTCTTCAGCTTTAGATCCGCCCCTCTTCAGCTTTAGATCTCCCCTCTTCAGCTTTAGATCTCCCCCTCTTCAGCTTTAGATCTCCCCCTCTTCAGCTTTAGATCTCCCCCTCTTCAGCTTTAGATCTCCCCCTCTTCAGCTTTAGAGCTCCCCGTCTTATGCTTTAGATCTCCCCCTCTTCAGCTTTAGATCTCCCCCTCTTCAGCTTTAGATCTGCCCCTCTTCAGCTTTAGATCAGCTCCTCTTCAGCTTTAGATTGGCCCCTCTTCAGCTTTAGATCGGCCCCTCTTCAGCTTTAGAGCTCCCCCTCTTCAGCTTTAGATCTCCCCCTCTTCAGCTTTAGATTGGCCCCTCTTCAGCTTTAGATCGGCCCCTCTTCAGCTTTAGAGCTCCCCCTCTTCAGCTTTAGATCTCCCTCTCTTCAGCTTTAGATCTCCCCCTCTTCAGCTTTAGATCTCCCCCTCTTCAGTTTTAAACCTCCCCTCTTCAGCTTTAGATCTCCCCTCTTCAGCTTTAGATCTGCCCCTCTTCAGCTTTAGATCTCCCCTCTTCAGCTTTAGATCTCCCCTCTTCAGCTTTAAATCTCCCCTCTTCAGCTCTAGATCTGCCCCTCTTCAGCTTTAGATCTCTCCCTCTTCAGCTTTAGATCTCCCCTCTTCAGCTTTAAATCTCCCCTCTTCAGCTCTAGATCTGCCCCTCTTCAGCTTTAGATCTCTCCCTCTTCAGCTTTAGATCTGCCCCTCTTCAGCTTTAGATCAGCTCCTCTTCAGCTCTAGATCTCCCCCTCTTAAGCTTTAAATCTCCCCCCTTCAGCTTTAGATCTGCCCCTCTTCAGCTCTAGATCTCCCCTCTTCAGCTTTAGATCTGCCCCTCTTCAGCTTTAGATCAGCTCCTCTTCAGCTCTAGATCTCCCCCTCTTAAGCTTTAAATCTCCCCCCTTCAGCTTTAGATCTGCCCCTCTTCAGCTCTAGATCTCCCCCTCCTCACCACAGCTTCAGATAGTTGGCTTTATCGAGAGGAAGGGAATCCACTTGTGCAACCCTGACATGCCAATATGTCCCGGGGCTTGGTCAGTATGAATAAATGGTATTTCCTAGCCGTGACTTAGAAGCTCCATCTGCCGACCCGCTGTTGCTAAAAATAAGACTCCAAAAGATAAAAGTATAAAATGAAAACAATAAATAAATAAAAGTATCCCATTGTGACAAAATAGGGCCGTACAAAAATGTGTAGGCATTTGAATAAATAGCCTCAGATATGGAACCTCCAAACATTTCCTTTGTAGGTTTATGTGACAAGAGGTGTGTGTGTGTGTGTGTGTGTGTGTGTGCTGATGGGGTGTTGTGTAGTGACAAGTGACAACTACTAGTGACTACTACTACAAATTCAGGTCGGTTTGTAGAAGTTAAAAAAAGAAAGTGCATTATGAAATCAATGTTTCTTGTATTGCTGTTTCCCTTATCACGTTTTATTAATTTTTTCCAATTTAATTAATTGACTTTGTAGAGTCAGAGAGAGTCACAACTGAATGGAGAATTTCATCTCTCTCTCTCTCTCTCTCTCTCTCTCTCTCTCTCTCTCTCTCTCTCTCTCTCTCTCTCTCTCTCTCTCTCTCTCTCTCTCTCTCTCTCTCTTCTCTCTCTCTCTCTCTCTCTCTCTCTCTCTCTCTCTCTCTATCCAGAGGTATAAAAACCAGATCCAGAGATCCAGAAAGTAAAAGCCCAAACCATGTATTTGCTCTACTCGTGCACTACACCAGCAGATTCTAGTCAACACCACTCCTCAACTAGGGAGGGAAACTAGTTAATGAAATCAGCTGGTTTAGTAACATGGTTGGAACAAATACACGGTTTGGACATTTACTTTCTGGACCTGGTTTTACACCTCTGTGTCTATCTATCTATCTATCTATCTATCTATCTATCTATCTATCTATCTATCTATCTATCTATCTATCTATCTATCTATCTATCTATCTATCTATCTATCTGTCTGTCTGTCTGTCTGTCTGTCTGTCTGTCTGTCTGTCTGTCTGTCTGCCTATCCTCGCTGCCTATCTATCCAATCTGTTTCTTGACGCGAGCGATATGTTTAAGTGACGGTATGAGATCGCCACCTAGCGACGAGAATGAAAAACAGCATTAAAGATGGCGGCGGAGGCGGTTACTAAGTTACAGGACGCTTTGCGCTGCTGCGAGAGTAAGATGGCGGAAACGCCGTGAGGAGCCGCGGGTGGCTGCCTTCACAGTCGCAGTAAGAACAAAAAACTCCACCGAGGACGCGGACCGACAGGCCCGCCTCGCCGCCGACCACGACCCGGAAACAACCGCGTCGGTTTCGGTGCCGCTGAACGACACAAGAAGGCGTTTCAGCGGAAATGGAGGACGAAGAGACGGCGCTGGTAAGCTGACTTGTCGACACGGAGGCGAAACAAAACACAGCAGCCAAACAAACAAACAAAGGAGCGACGTGACTTATTCGGGACCGAAGCGCGGCGCCACAGACACGTGTGCTTCCGGGCCCGCGGTGGTCTGGACGAGCCGGTTACTGGGCCCGCTGAGGCGGCGGGGGTCCCGTCCGGACCGACCGGCGCTTGGTGTGAATATGGCCGCTCCACACGGCGTGGTAAAGAAAGCGTCCCTGGTTCGTTTCACAACGTCGCGATCTGTCTGCCAGTAGTCTTCCGAGTCAGAACCAGAACTCCCCGTTCTGTCAGCGGACAGGTACACTTGATATATACGTCGAGATATATTTATATATAGTAGCGAATTCGGGGGGCAGTCCGAGATACCGTCGCCACAGCCGGGACGCGAACCCGTATCTCCTGCACCGCAAGCGACAACGTTAACCAGTCGACTAGAGCAGTGGTTCTCCACCTTTTTGGGGTCCTGGACCCCCTGCGTACTTTTGATCTACCCTGAGGACCCCTCCACCTGATTTTGGGGGAGGGGGGTTGCAATTTGATAGAAACAGTAGAAACTGCATTTTAAATTGCATTATAGCATTTATTCACTCTTTGGGGCAAAAATAAGAGCTTTCAGTTGTAACTTAGATATAGTTAACAAAACAGAATTCTTATGCAGTAACTTTCAGATATATGTAACAAAACAATTCTTATGCAGTAACTTTCAGATATATGTAACAAAACAGAATTCTTATGCAGTAACTTTCAGATATATGTAACAAAACAGAATTCTTATGCAGTAACTTTCAGATATATGTAACAACACAGAATATGTATTCAGTAACTTTCAGATATATGTAACAACACAGAATATGTATTCAGTAACTTTCAGATATATGTAACAAAACAGAATATGTATTCAGTAACTTTCAGATATATGTAACAAAACAGAATATGTATTCAGTAACTTTCAGATATATGTAACAAAACAGAATATGTATTCAGTAACTTTCAGATATATGTAACAACAGAATTTTTATGCAGTAACTTTTAACAATGCAAACGGGAGCGAGATCTCTTGTTAAAATACAATAAATTACACTTGTGAAACAGATGTAATTAGAGAAAAAAGTCCTGTTACCCTTTATAGTTTAGGTAGATAAAGGTCTCAGTCACATTTGAGTAAAATTATCCTATTTCTATAAACGTCATAGGATCTTTTTTTTAAAGATATTTTATTTTCACGGACCCCTTGCAATTACACCACGGACCACTAGGGGTCCGCGGACCCCCGGTTGAGAAACACTGGACTAAAGGGTCCAACGTGTCTACTTATCCATGCACGTTACAATATATATACAAGGAATTTGTCTGTGGGTGTCAGTAACTCTCGGTGTACACATCCATATACAATTCAAAACACGGTGCCCCCCATAGGCGTTTCTAGCCCATTTTTTGGGGGGTGCTGCGGCACCCCTAAGTTGAACCCCGGCACCCCTAAAATTGAAGAGATTTTTTTATTGTTTACTGTATGTCCACGTTTAATAAGCTGAAGAAATGTCAAAACCATATCCAGTATATGGTTTAAATGTAATTTTTTAACAACAAAAATACAGCACCCCCCATGCTTCGAAAATGGTTTGATCCACACCCCACACCCCCCAATTTATCTTGCCTGGCGGGCCAGCACTCTGGGTGCTCAGCACCCCAAAAGCTCTGATCCTAGAATGGCCCCTGGACTGCCCCCTCTTCGTGTTTATTGTAGCGAATTCGGGGGACAACACAACCACAGGAAGTGCCGCGGCCGGGAAGCGAACCCATATCGCCCGCACCGTGGGAGACATCGCTAACCGCTGGACTAAAGGGTCCGACCTGCCAACCAGCGTGTCTTCTTATCCATGCACGTTACAGTAGCTGTGTTGTGCTGTTGTTGCTGTTGGTTTGCACATGGACTGAATATGGGCCCTGATATGCGTTTCCTTAGTGATGGTCAGATTTAACTGATAATTGGGGTTTTATTCAATGCCACTGTTTTTGTTTGTAGATATGTGTGATCTTTTTTCCCCTTTTCACATCACAACAGGATGTTGTGTTGCCTTTAACCCCTTCAGGCAGTTTTGTCATTTGTGATATTGGGCTATACAAATAAAATTGACTCGACTTGACTGTTTGTTTTATTTATGATTTTCTTTTTCATTATGGTGGAGGTTATTTTTTGTTTAGTGATACTGAGGCACGGTCAGGGCGGCACAGCGGTGCAGTGGTTAGTGCGGTCACCTCACAGCAAGAAGGTCCTGGGTTTGAGCCCCGGGGTAGTCCAACCTTGGGGGTCGTCCTCTGTGTGGAGTTTGCATGTTCTCCCCGTGTCTGTGTGGGTTTCCTCCGGGGGCTCCGGTTTCCTCCCACAGCCCAAAAACATGTAGGTCAGGTGAATGGGCCGTACTAAATTGTCCCTAGGCGTGAATGTGTGTGTGTCCTGTGATGGCCTGGTGTCCTGTCCAGGGTGTCTCCCCACCTGCTGCCCAGTGACTGCTGGGATAGGCTCCAGCATCCCCGTGACCCTGAGAGCAGGATAAGCAGTTTGGATAACGGATGGATGGATGTTGAGGCACATGTTTGTGGGGTACCCATTCATGGACAGGCCCTGTACATAACTCATGAGTATCCAGGCTGAACGTCTTAAATAGGCCAGTGAAAAAGATACACATACACTGAAACGTTAACCGTGCTGCATTGAGCCTTTTTTGAGCATTTAATAGAGTGTAAGTCCTGTTTCGCTGATCCATGTTTGTTTGTTTTTTCAGGGTTTGATCAGCTACTTCTGCTTTGAAAAGTATTATAATCATGTAGTTATTGCTGCAGCTGGGGCACAAAGAAAACTCAGCAATGATCCAGTCTTCACCTTTCTCCATGCATATGGTATTCTAATGCAAGGTGAGAAAATCAGTCATTATCTTTTTCTAGATAGGCCAGTGCATTCCTGCTCTACATTTTCCTACATATGTCAATACGTTTCAATCGTAGATCAAATTCAAGAAGCCGTTGCTGAGTTGGACATGATCAGAGACAGAGGAGATGTGTCTCTATGCACACTGATGGCCCTTGTTTATGCTGAGAAAAAAAAGCCCCATCCTGGTAAACCAATTCAATTGTTTTATGTATGTTATAATGTCATCCTTTTTGTCCTGACATTTGTTTTGATTGTAGATGCTTAGTTGTGATGATCTGACCCATGTTTATCGGCAGATCGAGAAGTGATTCAGGAGTTAGATGCTAAGGTGAAAGAGAATCGTAAAAGTGCATCCCCCAAGGGTCTCTACTACGCCGGGATGTTTCTCTGGCTGTTGGGTCGTAATGATAAAGCGAGGGAGTATGTAGAGAGAATGATTAAACTCTCCAATGGCTCTAGAGAGGTGAGTTTTGGATTTCTTTTGTGTCTGTGTGAGAAAATCAGCTACATGAATATTGTGTTTCCATTTGCATAGGGAAACCAATGCTTCACATCATTTGTTTGAAATGATCAGGCTGGCCATTTGTGTTGTAATCTCAGCCTGGCGTTTTATTTATCTGCACTTTTGTAAAGTTTGAACTGTCATCAATTGTTCAGGGGATAATCCTAAAAGCGTGGATAGACCTGACATCTAGTAAGGACGCATATGCCAAGAAGGCTGGAAAATACTTTGACGAAGGATTGAAAGAGAAAGCAGATGTTCTTGGTCTGATGGGAAAGGTAAGATGTCAAACACAAAGCTGTCATGAATAGTACTCCTCAACAAAAGCTGAAGATGTGAAGATACTGGAACCTACTAATGTTGCATGGATCTCTGGCACTTCTCATATTTCTGTTGGTGCTCAATGTACTTCTTGTTTCTTATTGCTAATCCACTCAGTGCTTGATTTAATGTGTCCCTACCTATTACTGGGATTGCTTTATATTTTACTGTTTACACCAGCTATTCTATTCATCAAATGGATATATGTGGCTATTATTTTCAACAAGATATATTATTGCCATTAGTTTTCCATGTTTCTTTTTTATTTGATTGCTTTTGTTGTTGTTCCTGCTAAGCAATTACTTCTGTCCACTGTCATTGCAAGATTAAGCACAATAAAGTTTCCATAAATGTAATTTGCTGATGATGTGCACCCTCAGTGATGTTTTGTCATTACCAGGCACAATACTACGAATATCGGCAGAATTACTCAGGAGCTTTGGAGATGGTCAACCAAGTCATTGTTACTTTCCCCGGCTTCTTGCCTGCCTTTATCAAGAAGATGAAGCTGTTACTCAGCCTGCAAGATTGGGAGCAAACCATTGACTCAGCGCAGAGGTAACCAAAAAATGACGTATTTAACAGTCAAACCAAACTTGCAAGGGTCAGGTGTTTTATCATCCAGTCTTGCATCACTCTCAATAATGGCCCCATTTAACTCTCTTTCTATGACTAATAAGAGTCATATGTCTTATAGCGGGAGTACATTTTCTGTCTTTTAATGTGACCAGTAACTATAAAAGGATTTGTAATGCGCAGCAACAATGTAAGGAAAGACACAGTCAGCCTTTGCAAATGGCTCAGCATTCAATTGCAAATGAAAAACTAGTGTGATGCCTCAAACCAGTGCATACTGACTAAACCATTGTTCCTGCTTGCTCGCCTTTCTGGACCTTGGCCAGTGCCAGGCAGCATAAAAAGGCCTTTGAGCTGAACCACTAGAGTCACACACATTTCCCAGGATTCACTGTTCTAGGTTCTGTGAACAGGGGGAAGAAAGATCGTTCAGGTGGAGCCAAAACCCAAGGGCCCAGAGCCAAGTCCAGGGCCTTTGTGGTAGTCCTCCTGAGCACTAGGGTATTGTGAATCAGAGGGGGTTGCTTTCCGTGACCCTTCTTAAATGAGTCCAGTGCATGTACTTTCAGTGTTACAGTTTCATTTAGCAGACGCTTTTATCCAAAGCGACGTACATGTGAGAGTTAATACAACACAAGCAAGGCTGTAGTCAGGAGACAACAGCGCAAGTGCCAAAAAAACTAGGTTCAAGTCCGATAGGACATAGGTGTCAACAGGCAGTGCACAAAGACAATGCATAGGGTAAATAGAAGCACATAATATAAGTTAACAATGTCATTCTTAAAGTAAAAGTTGATGCCTGACAGTGGTAGCTGGCCAGTACAGGGCACTGGGGCGCTGCCCCCTTCAAATATCAAGAGAGGAAAATCTACTTAAACATATTCAATATAATTTAGTTGTATAATGCAAATAATTATGAAATAAAGGTGTTTTCAGTCTGTGAGCGCCTGTCAGCAGCATTAAATACTGGTTCCAAATGGTATTTGGTTGATTTCTGTCTGAATACATATACTTCCTGTCTGAATACATATACTTCCTGGGTGAGGGGCGCCGTTCAAACCATACCTTATGTAAGCCCTCAAACTTGTGGCAAGCAGGTGACCTGAGGCTGCTGTCTGATTGGTTTCTTCAGATTTCCCATGGGGCGCAGTCCCACTTTTATTGGCAGCGAATTGGTATTGTTTTAATGTTTTTTGATCTAATGTGATTAGAAGATTCTCGTGGCTGTCAATCATGTTCACACCCACCACCACGCCTCGTCTCGACTGTCAATCATCCACCGTCTACGAGCCCTGATAAAATCTATAGGCTACATTGTCCTTCTTAATAACTGTGACTGTGTGGACATTAAAGCAGCTGTCAGGTGTGCTGCGCCAAGCTAAATTGCGCCCCCCCCCCCATTTTTTTTTAGCACCAGCCGCCACTGCTGCCTGATGAAAAACTATTTGAGAGTCTTATTTTCTAATGAAGTGTAATCTGTATTTTTCATTGCACCTCATGATGTGACACATCTAGACACACTGCCAGTATGAAAGAGTGAGCCAAGAAAATCTGCTTAGACTCACTCTCTCTCAGTTTTAGCACGACAGTGGAAACCACTTACAGTGATCACTGCTTTAACTGGTCAATAGCTGCAAGACAGAATCATTTCTATACTCACGCTATTGAAGTAATTTGGACAGTTGACGGACGAGATAAGGCAGGAGTCACCGTGAACAATGATGTTTGTGGATGACATTGTGATCTGTAGTGAAAGTAGGATGTGGGTCGTGGAGAGCCTGGAGAGGTGGAGGTATGCACTGGAGAGAAGAGGAATGAAAGTCAGTAGGAGCAAGACGGAATACCTATGCGTGAATGAGAGGGAGGAAAGTGGAATGGTGAGGATGCAAGGAGTAGAGGTGACGAAGGTGGATGAGTTTAAATACTTGGGGTCAGCTATTCAAAGTAACGGTGAGTGCAGAAGAGAGGTGAAGAAGAGAGTGCAGGCAGGGTGGAGTGGTTGGAGAAGAGTGTCAGGAGTGAGTTGTGACAGAAGGGTACCAGCAAGAGTTAAAGGGAAGGTTTACAAGAGGGTAGTGAGACCAGCTATGTTGTATGGTTTGGAGACAGTGGCACTGATGAAAAGACAGGAGGTGGCGCTGGAGGTGGCACAGTTGAAGATGATAAGATTTTCATTGGGAGTGATGAAGAAGGACAGGATTAGGAACGAGTATATTAGAGGGACAGCTCAGGTTGGACGGTTTGGAGACAAAGCAAGAGAGACAAGATTGAGATGGTTTGGACATGTGTGGAGGAGAGATGCTGGGTATATTGGGAGAAGGATGCTGAATATGGAGCTGCCAGGGAAGAGGAGAAGAGGAAGGCCAGAGAGGAGGTTTATGGATGTGGTGAGGGAGGACATGCAGGTGGCTGGTGTGACAGAGGAAGACGCAGAGGACAGGAAGAGGTGGAAACGGATGATCTGCTGGTGGCGACCCCTAACGGGAGCAGCTGAAAGTAGTAGTAGTAGTAGTAGTAGTAGCTGTGGAAGTAATTTGGATATTGTGATCAAATGGTCCGCTTAAAGGGTTAACTTTCATTTCTAGGCCTCAGCTGACTGTTATTAATAATGTACTTAAATGCTACGCAATGTTACTGTAACTTCTAGTCTATTTTTTAATTCCTGTTTGAAGAGTTTGAAGCGAATGACATTTTACAGTACAGTAGACTATTGTTTTTCAGTCAATTAAATCTAGTAAAAAAGTGAAGATGTCTGTTTCATTACATTATATTTGTTTCATAAGTGCACACATGTCAGCTATATAGTTAAGAAAAGGAAAAACAAGAGCTTCATTTTGCTTAAAGTGATGGACAGCTTATAGTGATCATATTGGTCTGGGTGGATCTGATTATTTTAAGTGGTATTTGACTACGTGCCTTGATGAGTTCATCATGGTGCCTATTTTAATTCCTACCCTGGGCAGTACCAGATATAACAACCACACTGAAAGATGCATGATCTCATGTAGGGGTTGTTCTTCTGAACTTTATCTGTCCAATTTTAGGCTTTTACAGATGGATAAAAATAACCTGGAGGCTCTGAGGATGCTGGCTCTGTATTCCTTATGTAGAGATGGAGATATTACTGAGGTAAATATCATCCATCATTTTACCCTCCATCGTTTATTCTGGAATCAGAGTAACCAGAATCAAAATGGTGAATTCTGTTATGTATTATGTAGGAATGGCAATGTGCAGATTTGAGTGTCAGTGTAAGGGCTAGTATGGCATTTGTAGGCCCATGTCTATCTATGGTGTAAGGTTTCTTGGTTGGGTCTTACATTTTCTGTAATATACACATCACATGCCAATGCAACACATAATGCCAAATATCATTATTCCCATCATAAATAGAATAGAATACTCTCTATTAGTCCTTTTGTACATACATACAAATGAAATTTACTCCCTGCATTTTAACCCATTCTATTGTATAGCAGCAGCGGGCAGCCGCCGTACAGCACCCAGGGACCAACTCCAGTTATTTCTTCCTATTGCCTTGGTCAGGGGCACAGACAGGAGTATTAACCCTAACATGCATGTCTTTTTGATGGTGGGAGGAGATCGGAGTGCCTGGAGGAAACCCACACAGATGCAGAAATGGCCTGTATGAGACAGAAATGCAAAACCATTACAGAGTATGTTAAAAAAAAAATCATCACACCCATATACAAAATTGGGCAAGCCCAATAATGAATGTTGCAAGCAAGCATTTTGAAGATTTGGATGGCCTGAAATGTGATGTTCTCCCTGTGTCTGCGTGGGTTTCCTCCGGGTGCCCCGGTTTCTTCCCACAGTCCAAAGACATGTAGGTCAAGTGAGTCGGCCGTACTAAATTGTCCCTAGGTGTGAATGTGTGTGTCAGCCCTGTGATGGCCTGGCAGCCTGTCCAGGGTGTCTCCCCGCCTGCCGCCCAATGACTGCTGGGATAGGCGCCAGCATTCCCGCAACCCTGAGAGCAGGACAAGCAGTTTGGATAATGGATGGATGGATGGCAACGTGCAGATAAACTGATGTGAAATATTTTTTCCATATCCCCCTTGGCAGTCAACAAAGCAACTTTCGAACCTCATCAGCAGCTTGGACATCCTAGAGCCCCACAACCCGGAGCTTCTCTATAGGATGTCCCTGGTTTTCACCCGTGTTGTAAGATGTTTTTTCAATATTTACTTCTCACACTCTCCATGCTGCTGTCTGAAAGAGGAGACCTTGAAACAAAGTGTGTTACATCTCTTAATTTTCTGATAGTGTGGACGAAATGAGAAGGTGATCCAGCAGTCAAACCGGATGGTAGAAAGAGCCTTTTCTCAGGCATCAGGGGATTCTGACCTGGCAACAGAGTTAGGCTACCAGATGGTGCTTCAGGGCAGAATCAAGGAGGCTATGAAGTGGTACAAGACCGCAATGACCCTGGATGAGACAAGTGTTTCTGCTTTGACAGGTATCTGAACATGTCTCTGATTCATCAGCATCACAGTATTTATAACCCATATAATGTTTTCTCATGAATGACGATGTTATAAGATTCCCTTGTCTTTCAGGTATTATTCGATGCCAGCTAATAGATGGCCACCTGGAAGACGCAGAGCAACAGTTGGAATTCCTCACAGAGATCCAGCAGTCTATTGGGAAATCAGGGGTAAGACACATGTAACTGCAGTTTTTTAATCAGATCATCAAACAATTTCAACGAAATGTTCAAATGTCTTCTTAGTAGCCTGATAGATGAATGCCTATGGCTCACAAGTTATCAAGTTTCCAGATCACTTACTTCAGAAAAGCCCTGAAGGATCTCTCCAAAGCTTCTGTCAGGATGAGCAGTTGCTGGTTCTGTTAGAGTATTTTAGTATTATGAGTTCAGTTTCCTTTCGGGGACACTGAATACTTTACTGAATAGTGAATACTCCCTTTTATTCTATTAGGAGCTGCTGTACTTGCGTGCGGTATTGGCAGTGAAGAAGTGTCGACCCCAGGAGGAGGTGACCAACTTGCTAAACGATGCGGTTGACACGCACTTCTCCACGCTGCAGGGTTTACCTCTGAGTGTGGAGTACTTTGAAAAGCTCAACCCTGACTTCCTGCTGGATATCATCAAGGAGTACTTGGCGCTGTGTCCTGCTCAGGTGTGAATGAGAGACTTGGTGATAAACATGCTGTACACGGGTCCTTGAAGTCTTAAGTCTGTCTGTGTTCAGGGTTTTACCAGGTTTTCAATCCTATGAGATATTGCCTTTTTTTTTTTAAATATGATTTATTTATAAGATCTTCAACACATACAACAACATAACATAGAATAACATAAAACACATAATTTTTAAAAGAAAGCAACAAAAAACTTTCAAGACAATGTGGTGACAGTAACATACTATACATACTGTGTGCCTTTTATATGGGGAAATGGGACTCAGCCAGGAAGTGCGAGATGTTGGTACAGTGCAGGGGGGATACCTAGTCAGTGGGGACAGAATCCAGTTGGAGGGACCTGACATGTCCCAGGAAGGACTGTCAGATTTTATAAAATGGTCCGTTAGAGCCATGAAGGGAGTGTTTAATTTTCTCCAACTTCACAAAGGATAGGGCCTTCTTTATCCAGTGGGTATGAGAGGGGGTAGGAGGGCTCTTCCAGTGCGTCAGAGTAACACGCCTCACTAATAATGTGAGAAAAGCTACACGTTTCGCAAAATAGGACGGCAATGAGTGGCCAGTGGGTAGGACACCAAACAGGGCAACTAAGGGAGAGGGGTGGGTATAAGTAGACGTGATAGCTGAAAGGGAATCAAAAACACCTCCAAAACAAGGACAGTGCGGGACAAGCCCAGAACATGTGGATGAGATTAGCTGGTCCTGAGTGGCATTTATCATAGTTTGGATGAGTTCCAGGGTAGCGCTGTATAAAATGCAGTCATTCTTTCAGATCTGTGGAAGTGGGTAGTGATTGTACAGAAAACGGCTTGTGTTCTATTATAACAGGTGTCTGAAATTCTGATTTGACCAGAAATGTAAAGCGCTTTGAGTGGCTGTTGCAGCCAGAAAAGCGCTAAATAAAATGCAACTTGATTGATTGATTAATTGATTGATTGATTGATTGATAGATGCGGGCTAGTTTGAGGTATCGCCTTTTGAGGGAAAATGGCTATTTCAGAAAATCTTTTTGAAAAAAAATCTGCTGTTGCCACTCTATAATTATCCAGGGGCTTCAATAATGTTTGTGGGAAGAATGATGATTTTTTTGGGGGGGGGGGGCTTTTTTTGTGTACATTTTTGTAATACAGTTTATTAAAGCTTAGTCTTATCAAAGTTTAGTGTTTGCATTTTAAGTGCTAAACAAAGAGCAATTACAGTCTAGCATAACAATTACAATCTACATTTCTAGCATTAAACAAGCCTTAACACACACATGCATAGTATATTCACTTTATTTACTTGTTTTTTCACAACTGGCGGAGTTGCGCATAATCGCATGTGTTGTAGTGTGATTTGATATGAGCATGTCAAAGGAGCGCTACAGTTGGTGCCCACTGATGTGTTCTTTGCTCAGCCACCAGCCCAGGGTCAGCCTCCTGTTCCTCAGCTGCAGCACTGTGCTTCTGTGTTGGACACCGTGGTTAAGATTGTTCCAGGTCTCCAACAAGGTGTCTTCCTGTTGGCCAAAGTCAGATTCCAGTCAGGTGGGTGTTGCATTAAGATGTACAAGTGAATTTAGCTTTTTATTTATTTATTTTCTGTAGATCAACTTTAAATCTATTGTTCATGTCTTTATTCAGGTGACATTGAAGCTGCTCAAAGTAGCCTTCAGCATTGCCTGGACCAGTGTCCATCTCATGCGGATGCTCACCTGCTGATGGCCCAGATCCACCTGCTGCAGAGGAACTTTAAACTGTGTTCTCAGTCTCTTGAACTCTGTCTCAGCCATAACTTTGAGGTAAGATGCAAATCCAGATCCCAGTGGAGACCAGTCTCATAAACTGTCTAGTATGAGCAGTCTCTGTGTATTCAACCTCCTATTTCAACAAAAGGATTGGATACAAATCAGTTTCTTGAATGGTGAGGGATTTTACTTGCTGAAACCAGGAATTTAAAAACCGGGTTATACAACTGGCCTGTGCCATTTTTTCCTTCTGTATGTTATATATCAGTTCTGTCATGCTCAGGTATCATCTTTGTGTAATCTGGACCAAATGACAGATAATAAATAACATATTGTACTCTCTAGGTTCGAGAGCATCCCATGTACCATCTGATCAAGGCCCAGGCCCAGAAGAAGATGGGCGAGCTGGCTGGGGCCATCCAGACTCTGCAGATGGCCATGAGTATGCTGGACTCTCACAGAGCTGGATCCTCATCCAAATCCAGGAATAAGAAGGTTGAACTGAGTCCTTCTGACTCTGTGTCTGTCTTCTTGGAGCTGGCTGAGGCCCTCTGGCTAAATGGAGAGCAGGTAAAACATTCTGTTATAAAGTAAGAAGGCTGTGATCTAATCCTACCCACCATAATTTAGAACACACACAAAATGTTTCACATTGAACCATGCTTTATATATTTCCTTTGGCTTTACTTTATTAGAAATGATAAAAGTTTTCATTGGTTTTCTAAAGTGCTAATCCTGTTTCTATTCATGAATGGCCTTAAGACAGAATAAAATAGAATAGAATACACTTTATTTGTCATTTGTACATACATACAATGAAATTCACTCTCTGCGTTTAACCCATCCTAGCTGTGTAGCTAGGAGCAGAAAGTATATATTCATATATTGACTTAATATTCCAGCATGAGGCGGCCAAGGTGATGCAAGATGCCATCAATGAGTTTTCGGGCACCCCTGAAGAGCTGCGTGTCACCATCGCAAACGCAGACCTGGCCCTGCTACGTGGCGACACTGAGCTGGCACTTACTATGCTCAGAAATATCACCACTGACCAACCCTATTATGTCCAGGCCAAGGAGAAAATGGCCGACATCTATCTCAATCACAGAAAAGAGAAACGTCTCTATGCCAGTTGTTACAGGTGAGCAGCAGTTGTGGACTGAAATGATTAAAAGAGAAAAAAATATGATGGAAGTGGTGGACATTCAAATCTAGTTCTTTGATTGCAGTTGATCTCACCCCTTATCGTATGCAGGTGTGTGAAGTGGTTGGCCTGGGCAGTAATGGCTGGGCAAGGCACAACCAGCAATCTGTTCTTGTTCTTCAGATAACCATGCCTCTGCCTCGCCTAGTCACCTAGTCATGGAGTCCGCATTCCATCTATTCTAGTCTGTATAGGATTTAGCGGGCCATAAGCTCAAAGTAAATGAAGTGGAAGTCTTAACTGCAGCCATTCATGCAGCAAATCTGTAATGTGCAGAGCTGTCCCCAGTGCACTAGATATGCCAATAATAGTCATCTCCTGGTTTCTGGTGCTATACTTGTGTTGACAGGGATTCCCATGCCGATACACTAGCGTGAAGTAATTAAGCATGAATGAGCTTCAAAGTAGTGCAAACACATTTCTATAAAACGAACTGGCACAAAAACATGACTGAGGCTCTAATATCATATCTTTTCTTTCAACAGAGAATTGGTGGAGAAGCTACCCAGCCCTCATACATATCTCTTACTAGGTGATGCTTACATGAACATACAGGAGGTAAGTAGTACATGTGGTACAAGCTTTTGTTTTGTTTTATTACAAGTCCCTGTTTATTTAAACCGAAAAACTAGCTTTTTGTTTGAATTTAGGGCAGTGTAGTGTTGCTTTTAAAGCATGAGTTTTAGGCATATGAGTTTAAATACTTGCGGTCAACTGTCCAAAGTAACAGGGAGTGCAGAAGAGAGGTGAAGAAGAGAGTGCAGGCAGGGTGGAGTGGGTGGAGAAGAGTGTCAGGAGTGATTTGTGACAGAAGGGTACCAGCAAGAGTTAAAGGGAAGGTTTACAAGATGGTAGTGAGACCAGCTATGTTGTATGGTTTGGAGATGGTGGTACTAATGAAAAGACAGGAGGTGGAGCTGGAGGTGGCAGAGTTGAAGATGATAAGATTTTCATTGGGAGTTATGAAGAAGGACAGGATTAGGAACGAGTATATTAGAGGGACAGCTCAGGTTGGACGGTTTGGAGACAAAGCAAGAGAGCCAAGATGGAGATGGTTTGGACATGTGTGGAGGAGAGATGCTGGGTATACTGGGAGAAGGATGCTGAATATGGAGCTGCCAGGGAAGAGGAGAAGAGGAAGGCCAGAGAGGAGGTTTATGGATGTGGTGAGGGAGGACATGCAGGTGGCTGGTGTGACAGGAAGATGCAGAGAACAGGAAGAGATGGAAACGGATGATCCGCTGGTGGCGACCCCTAACGGGAGCAGCCGAAAGTAGTAGTAGTAGTAGTAGTAGTAGTAATAGTAGTAGTGGTGTTGCTTTTAAAGTATTTGAATTCTCTTGATGACGTTAAGTAAAGAAAGATTCCAGATGACTCTTCAAATAATATTTAGGTAAAGAGCAAAGCAACAACAAATAATGATGACATTGTCAGGAATACAGAGCCACTGATGTGAATGGTGTTACACACACCACTTACTATGAGTGTGTTTATCCTCAGCCAGAGAAGGCGATTGATGTCTATGAACAGGCTCTCAGAAAAAACCCCAAAGATGGTGCTTTGGCCAGCAAGATTGGGAAAGCCCTCGTCAAGACTCATCACTACGTCAAGGTCTGTCGTGCATGCTCAGTCAGAGATAAACAAGTTACCACTCACTTTACACAGACCCGTGTTGACACACAGCTGTTGACACACAGGCAATAAATTATTATGAAGCCGCCCTGAAGACGGAGCAGCAGAACTTCCTGCGGTACGACTTGGCTGAGCTGCTGATGAAAATGAAGCAGTACGAGCGGTGCGAGAGAGTCCTGCATGATGCTCTGGCTCATGATCCAGGTACTGTCAGGTTCTTTCGGAGCCCTTCAGGAGTGAACATCCATGTCCTGGCTGCCTGAATTCAAGTCAAGTCAATTTTATTTGTATAGCCCATTATCACAAATTACAAATTTGCCTCAGGGGGCTTTACAGCAACACAACATCCTGTCTTTAGACCCCCGCATCGGATAAGGAACAACTCCCTAAAAAAACCTTTAACAGGGAGGGAAAAAAATAGGAAGAAACTTCAGAAAGCAATCTCCCAAGACAGACAGACATGCAATGGATGTTGTGTGACTTCCATCTTAGAAGTTTGGTTACAAAGTCGGAGGATTTAGTAGTCACGGTAATGGGCTATGCATGTTTTTGTTCACACGTGATGATGCAAATCAAGAAAGCGTAGATGTAAATATCTGGATGTGAAGATGTAGGGTAACACAGTTGGATTTAAGACCAAAACACTGTGAATTTGTTAACTAAATTAAAACACCACTTTGTTGCTGAAACAGAAAAAAAAAACCACTTGTTTTGGTTTGATTGTGCTGAATTTAGTGTCTTGATTCGTTCACACTGCTTTGTCCTTTTGTGATCTGCACAGTGAATGAAATGACAGCGCTCACAGATGACTGTCGCTACCTCGTCCTGTTAGCAAAGGTCCAAAGTAAGGTTGAAAAAAATGAAGACGCTTTACTCTCTCTGCAAAGGGTAAGTAGCTCCAGTTTCTCTGGTTTCCCGAGAGCCTATATATTATCTGTTCTGTCATCTGTTCAAGCACTGAATTGAAATTTAACTCAGACTACAGACTGAGTCCAGATTTGTGTCTCTCCGCTGCACATAGGCCCGGGATGTTCAGGCCAAAGTACTGAAGCGGGTGCAGTTGGAGCAGCCTGACGCCGTTCCTATGCAGAAGCAGCTTGCCGCTGAGATCTGCGCCGAGATCGCTAAACACTACACAAGTCAGAGGGGCTACGAGAGAGCGGTCAAATTCTACAAAGAAGCTCTTGTGTATTGTGAGAGTGATCGCAAGGTCAGTTCAGCTGAATCAAAAACGTCCTGTGTACTCACTGCAGCTGTAGTTGACAAGCCTTGGCATCTTTTAGAGTCTCATCCTTGTCTTTTTTTTAAACCTGTTATTCTTGCTTGTTTGTCACATTTAGGCTCAGGCTTTGATTTTGGAACGAACGTATCTTTAAAAGCAACAAAGTACATGAGTTATAACTGATATAATTTTAACTAAATACCGAGTCCATCGCTTGTCATTCCACAAGGGCAGTGTCTGTAACTGTAAGTTGTACACAAACAAAGCCTCATTCAACAGAATGCACCCCCTGTTCCTAGGTGATGTTGGAGTTGGCACGATTGTACCTTACCCTCGATGAGGTGGATGCCTGCCAGCAGCAGTGCAGTGTCATTTTGAAGAATGACCAGTTCAATGAAGATGCAACACTGGTTTGTTCGCTCTATAAGCAGCCTCTGCCAATAGTTTACTATAAATCCTTATGCAACTATTTAAACGCTCACTTACGTCTGTCCCTAGATGATGGCTGACCTGATGTTCCGAAAACAGGACTATGAACAAGCTGTTTTCCACTTCCAACAACTCCTGGAGCGTAAACCAGGTGTGACAGGGGCCTGTTTCTCTTAGACTTAATTATACTAATTCCCTTCAAAAACAGAAGAGATTTTCAAGTTTAAAAAGGAAACTTGAGATGAATGCAAATATGAACTTCTGGTTTGACCTCTTCTGGACAGAAAGTGTAATGACTTTCACATCTGTTGTCTCTAGACAACTACCCAACACTGTCACGTCTTATTGACCTGTTGAGGAGAGCTGGGAAGCTCGAGGATGTTCCGAGGTTCCTCGACATGGCAGAAAAACATTCCTCCAGGGCTAAATTTGACCCTGGATTTAACTACTGCAAAGGACTTTACCTTTGGTACGGTCGATAAGCAATAGATTCGTTCCTCGATCAGTCTCTCAACATAACAGTACATCTGTCTTAAGAACAAAGTAATAAATGTTTTGCTTGCTGTTCAGGTACACAGGAGAACCTAATGACGGCCTGCGCCACTTTAATAAGGCACGCAAAGACAACGACTGGGGTCAGAATGCTGTGTACAACATGATTGAAATCTGTCTGAACCCCGACAATGACACAGTGGGAGGAGAAGTATTTGAGAATTTAGATGGTGAAATCGGGTGAGTTAACATACTGACATGCCCAGTAGCCGCATGCAGGCTCAAACACAGCAGTTTGTTATGTATTTGACCTCTGAGGAGTTTTAAACCTAAACTTCAACGTCACAGGCTTGCTTCCAGCAGTAATGCGCTTCACCCTTGTTTCTGCTCAGAAACTCCACAGAGAAGCAGGAGTCGGAGCAGCTAGCGGTGAGAACAGCAGAGAAACTGCTGAAGGAACTGAAGCCCCAGACGCCCGGTGGGCATGTACAGCTCCGCATCTTGGAAAACCACTGCTTTCTGGCTACTAAACAAAAGGCCAATGTGGAAAAAGCCCTCAATGTTTTTACAGAGATTGCAAACAATGAGGCAAGTAAACTCCAGATGGTGCACATGAGTTAGATCACACCCTTTAGTGAAACTGTGTCCTCGCCAGGAAGTATGCATTATCTCAGGCTCAGTATTAGCTTTAGCTGTTTGCCATGAGACGTTATCAACCGAAGAGTACTTTGTATTGTGCTAACTTTCTTTTTTTTTTAAGAAACGTGTTGATTGAATTAATTACAGAAATTGAAGTTTGTTCATGAACTCAATGTATACTGTTCCATCAGTGGGTATGGGGTCGGAGGTGATGCCATGTGTGCCCTGTAAAATAGAATCTAACGGGCCTTCTCTGGTTGACTTCAGAAAGACCACGTGCCAGCGCTGCTGGCCATGGCAACAGCCTACATGATTCTAAAACAAACTCCTCGAGCAAGGAACCAGCTGAAGCGCATAGCTAAGATGAACTGGAACATCGTTGACGCTGACGAGTTCGAGAAAAGCTGGCTGCTCCTGGCAGACATTTACATCCATTCTGGAAAATATGACATGGCCGGTGACCTCTTAAAGAGATGCCTTCGTCATAACAAGGTACAAATATCTGAACGCTAATTAAGATATGTTTCTTGGATGTATTACGATGAAGAAATATTTTTTCTTGGGAGGGCAGTTAATAGTTGTCCATGATGTAATAACTAATTCAAACAAAGTATTTTTTCACTTTGTCATAATAACTACATATTTTTACTCTCTAGTCCTGCTGTAAAGCTTATGAATACATGGGCTACATAATGGAAAAAGAGCAGGCGTTCCGTGATGCTGCACTCAATTATGAAATGGCTTGGAAGTACGGGAATCAGACTAACCCAACCATAGGTATGTCAATAGAAAAAAAAATCATGTCAGTTCAGTTTTTGCAAATGATTGATAATTAACATGATAAAAGGGACATTGTAAACACAGATACCTTTATTTCAGGGTATAAGCTTGCTTTCAACTACTTAAAGGCAAAGAGACATGTTGACGCCATAGATGTGTGTCATAAGGTGAGAGAAAGTAGAATGTTAAATGGCTTATTGATTTTGGTTGTTTTAGTACTTCCTGTGTCTCATCATCATTTCTGCTCATAGGTTTTGGATGCTCACCCAAATTATCCAAGAATGAGAAAGGACATCTTGGACAAAGCGCGTGCTGCCCTAAGATCATAGTGTGTGTGTGTGTGTGTGTGTGTGTGTGTGTGTGTGTGTGTGTGTGTAAATATTTTTATTGAAAATTTGAATATCACATATATTGTTTCTGCAATAAAAATAGTGGTGGATCAGTTGCCCCCCTGTTTTTCTATCACTTGACTGTTGTTCATTTTCAGTTAAACAAAAGATGCCCTGCAGTTATTTGCAAGAGTTCTGAAGAATTCATCAGTGTACACCAGCACATCTTACTATGTGTGGTTTTAACACCGACACGTTGCCTATGACGTGTCCCAGAGTCAGGCGCATATTAAAGTACCTCTTTCAGCTAAACTGGGCACAACATCTTTGCCCCTTGGAGGTCGGAGGCTTTGCATAATGTAGTGTATTTCAGAGCGCCGGGGTGAATATGGGTGAAAATGAGTAAAACACTGACTTTACATAAAATGTCTAACCACGTGCTTATTTAGGTGGTTTAAAATGTTGAATCACAGGAAAAACGAAGGTTCACTGTTACGTCAGTCTTTCAAGTGAAGTGTGTTCACGAGTGTTTCTAATGTCATGAGCCACTGTGGTCTAGTGAGAGGCTATAAAGCGTGTGAAAGGTTATCTTGATTTTAAACATCCTTCTGACTCACTGGAGTCTTTGTAATCAAAGTCTCGATCTAAACCCGGGTTACCGACTTACCGTCAGCATCTCCGGGGGAGAAGGAAGTGCACCCTTTAGATTTGACCAGACGTGATGGAGGCTGAGAAAACCGCCTCGTCTCCCCAGCGAGAGCCGGTCCCTGCAGAGCGCCGCCGCACACGTGGTGTGGAGGAGACTTGACCAGAGGGACCTGAAAACTACTGGGCGCCCGGCGTCCTCTGACTGGCCAGAGGGTCCCCCCCCCCCCAACACACACACACACCCCAGCATCGAGCCGTTCATAAAGTGCCATCTGCCAAGGCGGACTTGCCGAGTCGGAGGGATGGGATGAACTTCGCCGGCTCCAACAGGTGAGCGACAGCCTTCACGAAACTACATGTTTACCGACAGCCGAGGAAGAAACGGACGCCGATTACTCGGCTATGTTGAGTGCGTTTGCTTCTTGGTTTGTCTTTTCTTTCTTTCTTTTTTTCTTCCTTTCTCTCTCTTTCTCTCTCTCTCCCCCCCGAGCGCAACTGTGGGAAACGACGAGTCCTCCCTAATTCATCCAGGTTTGCTCGGATCGGGTCTTGTTTGCGTTATATTCCGTTGTAAGTACTCAAGTCCTGAGTTTGTGTTCACTAATACAGCCCGCAGCTGGCTCGCGTACTCTTCTTCTTCTTCTTTTTCTTCTTCTTCTTTGTACATTATTCTTCTTCACTTGTCGGGCTCCGTGCAGCCCGATTGGACGCGGTATGTGAGCGGCATGGGGCGCGCGCGTTCCTCCAGTATCCGTAACCCGGCAACTGTCCCGATGAATGGCTCGGGCGGGACAAATCCCATTATTGGGGGGATTGACGCCATTATTGGACGAGACGAGCCCCCTTCGGAGGGCTCTTACCCGATACCGAGCAACTTTACACCAGGTGGCTCCGGGCCACTTGGTCCCGTTCACACCCGGCTTTAAAACGCCTTGTGGGGGATCGGACCACAAGTGGACGGCGAGACACGTCGCCGTTTACACCTGCGTCTCTCACGCGTCCCCAGATGCGTCCTTCTGACCGCTTCTGATCACATTTCGTTACCCCGAAGAAGAAGAAGATGTCGTTACTGCCCACGTCACTTCCGCTACAAGGCCAAAGGGCCTCAGTCGAGCGCCGGATTTGCCGACTAGCCGTGAAAACAACAGCTAATGTTTGAAGCACTAATCTACATGTACGGACTGTTGCAGCCGGTGAGACTGACAGGACTGGTTCCTCCGCCCACATGCAGATTAGGCGTCTCGTCTCACCTGTTCTCCACCCACCTACACCCTCCTCTCGCTCCATTTTTTCGAAAGTTGACGCGCTGTTACCGAAACAAACTACCACGTCCTGCGTTGATGACGTATTTCCTGTTACGTCATTGTCGGGGACGCATCAGGACGCATTAGCGTTTACACCAGGGGTGGCGCCTTACCCAGAGAGGGCCGGGGGGTGGGTGCAGGTCTTTGTTCCAACCAAGCAGTTACACACCTGTGTCTCCTAATCAAGTTCCTCAGCAAAGACCCTGCTGGTCAGGTGTGTAACTGCTTGGTTGGAAGAAAAACCTGCACCCACACCCCGGCCCTCTCTGGGTAAGATGCCCCCCCTCCCGGTTTACACTACACAAGGTATGTGGCCAAATCGTCCCAGACCACCTCGGCAAGTGGTTTGAGTAACCGGTTCACAAAACGTGGTGGTGGTGGTGGTGGTGGTGGTGGTTTACACTTGTATTTAGCGCCGTCCACTCGTGACCCGATCGCCCAGAACGCGTTTTAAAACC